>NC_134466.1:31929610-32229610 GCF_047948215.1 Lycorma delicatula
ACAGATCATAAAACGAAAAAGGTGGAATTATTACACAAAAAAAGAATCTTAGTTGCTTTTTTAAATGTTGGGATATTATAAAAAGAAAAACCTTTTCAAAAAGAATGAATAAAGTGAAGGGAAAAGGTAATTAAAATTTATGTAAGTTTATTTTAATATACTAACAATTAGTTTTAAAATACAAACAGAAATTCAACACCGCTTATCTCCGTGGTGGAGTGGTAGTGTCTGAACCTTTTTATCAGGATTTCACTGGTTCGAATCCCAATTCCAGCATTGTATTTTTTTCGTACACTACAAATTTCTATTTTCATATACCAGCCTTCAAGCTTCTGTAGTGAATTAATTCATTGGACAAAAAAAAAAAATTTAACAGAAACTGTTTGACTTTCTATTCACTTACGACAATATATTTCAGTACGACTTTCTATTTTAAATGATAACACCCTTTGTGTGATATATCATTTTAAAAATGTGTTTAAGGCAAGAAAATTGTTATAAATAAAAAGTTGATATGATGTCTGTACCCAAAATGGCAGCAGGGTAGAATCTGGATTTAAAAAAGATTACATTGATAATTTAAGGAACTGTTATCACAAGTAAATAAATTTAAATGGATATTTTCTATAAATGTATTTAAAAAAAAATATTAAGCATAATGTTTGCTTACTTACTTTCATTTAACTTTAAACTGTTCGAAATGTTTCTTTTGTTGTTTGACAATGTGCCAGTCAGTTATAAAAGGATGGAACTACATTATTCAGTGATTCCCGAGTGATATTTTGTGTTGATTCTCGAATTGTATTTGGTAAATCATTGATATCTTGGGACTTATTATTATTAACAATACTTTTTAAGTTGCCCATAGAAAGTAATACGATGGTGATAAGTCAGATGATCTTGTTCGCCATTATATTTTATATTCTATAAATTCTTGCATAATATCTAATGATTTGTTGCTTTCTGATTTTCCCCTATTGTTAATGCTATAACTTCACTAAATAGAATATTACACAACAATGAAATAAGCTTCATTTTTGCAATTATAAGAGACCATCAACGGTCAGCTGATCAGCATGATAGGTGACAATATTTTTATTTATCTACTCATTAAATTGAAACGAAAACAATTTTTTGTGTTAAAAAATAATTTTTTTAAAATTGAAAATTACCTTTTAAATTACATGTTAATTAAATCAGATTAAATTTTAATTTAATTCACTTTAATTTCTTTTTATTTAAATTTATAATTTGAACTTACTAAATTTGGTAATTTTCAAAATCCAGTCTTTATCCCACCGCTGTTTTGGGTAGAGACATCGTACCAACGTTTTATTTATACCGGTTTTCTTGTATTAAAGAGATCTTTAGAATGATATATCCTACAAAAGGTGTTATTCATTTAAAATATTAGAGTTATTTTTTAGATATTTTTTAAAATATTTAGAATTATATTATATGAGAAATAACTGAAACATAATTTCAGTTGAATCTAAATTTGTACTTAGTCCTATATACATGACTTGTTTGGATTTTCACTTTGCATTATTCTCTTTTAGTATGTTTTTATCCCATTCCTTAAAAATCACTTTTTCATTATTTTCTTAAACTGCAGTCTTTTATTCTTATAACTAAATTATGGTCATAATTAATATTCGCTTTTACGTATAATTTATAATCCATTATTTAGTTTCAGAATCCAAAAAAAAAATTTGTTGTTTTAAATTTTTACGTCACTGGAAAGAACACCTAGAAATGGAATTTTACTTATTTACAGTAAGTATACTGTTCAGTTGAATCTTGATTTTTTTTTAACCCTTGCTATTCCTCTTTGTCTCAAAAGTGTCTCTCCTTTTATGATTTTTAAAAATTCTATTCACAAACACTAATTTTTTTTGGTACGTAATTCTGAAAATATAGATCCACATTTATTTCTCTGATCTAGCCCATATTCTCCAAGCATTTTCTCTTCTTGTACTTTTCCTGCAATAACATTTCAGTCTCTAACTAATATCAAATTACCATCGCTTTACACATATTTAATTAGATCACATACTTTTTTACTCTGCCTCATCTTCTGAAAAGAGGTTGGCATATAAAGAAAAACTATTGTTCTAAGCATAGGCTTTGATTCTTTCCTTATTAAAATAATGTGTAGTTTTCTACTGCTTAGAGCTTGAAATAAGTTATAGGTAATTTATACCTTGAAATAAGTTCAACCCTTAGATTTGCCCTTATGCTAAACACCAGTTGCCCATTCTGTAAGAAAGATTTCATTGCTTTTATACACAGAAAAATGGTTATTATCAAAGCAAAAATTTTATGTAATAAATAAGAAAGAATTCAAATAACTGTAGCATTAAATAAAATACAAATGTGTTTAAAACTTTCTATATACTTACCTAGTATCTTCCAAAAATTACTAACTTAGTAGACTAATGTAGTTACAGCAAATAAACATAAAAGTTGTGTTTTAGTACAAGTAGGTGATTTAGTATTTGTTTAGCAGGAAAGATTAGAAAGCAGTTCTGTTAATTCAGTTTAGTGTAGCTTCTTCATCAAACTCCAGTTCCTCATACAAATGAACAGGTGTAACTGTGCTTTTTTTTGTACAGTTGAGATTGTGTGGCAAGGTTTAGTGAAACTTCTTTCATTAGTTTTAGTGATTTACTCTTAAGTGTTAATTTTATTTTCAGAAATATGAGCATTAGATGTTCTGACTTACCATATGTTTACTGTTTGATAAATGTAGGTCATGTGAATCCCTGTGGAATAATAATATAAAACATAAAATACATCAACTTATCTGTTCCTTCTCTTGCATATCTTGACAAATGATTACCTCCCATAGATCATGATTTAATTAAAGATTCTATTATGATATTTATATCTTGTTTCCAAGATTCAGAAATGAAAATATGCCATTAACATTCTCCTTATAGAAAGATCTCTTGTGTACATAATCATTTGTTATTACCATTTTTGATCGTTACGCAGTATACAACATGCCTTAACAGACAGCTACAGAAAAATTGTAAGGAATAGGTTTGATGAACAAATAAAGCATGCTTATTAAATTGCCAAAAGCATTTTCAATTATCCTTTTTACTCTTTTAACTCTGCAGTTCATTTTTAATTTGACAAAACTATTCATTCAATAAAAATATGATACTTATCATGTGATCAGTGACGATGTTCTTGCATTATGTTAATTCATAAAAGAAACTAAACTTACAGCCTGTTGTGTATTTGAGATAATGCAAATTGTTAAAAAGTCAATAGAAATTCGTAATATAAAGTGTAAGATAGGTTGATGGTATTTCATTTTATTTTGTAAATGCAAGTGGGTGAGTTATTTTGTTTGTACTTAGCTGATAATAGGTGAGTGATGTATTCATGAATCTTTGCAAAAAGGGATATTTGTGCTGTTATGTAATATGCAGAGTCATTTTAACGAATCAGGATGTGTATTTTTAAATTGTGCTATGATAATGGGGAATAGTTATAATACATTATTATTAGAGTGTAATGATGTATATTTACAATAGCCTCTTAATGAGTCAGAATAACCTAATGATCATTCACGAAAATATTAAGCGTTTAAATATTACAATACTTTAATACTTTTACAATTTTAATACTTTCAGTTTTTTCAAAACTGCTAGAAATTTAATTAAAAAAAAAAAAAAAAAAAAAAAAACTTAAGTATCAAAAAATAAATTTTTTAATCATATCAATTTGGGTTAACTGAGGGCTCAGTACTGAATTTGCAATGCATGAATTTATAATTGCTGTCTATTCCAGGCTTAATTCAGCAGATAAGCAAAAGTTTTCTGTCTTAGTTTTTTATATTTGTAAAGCATTCGATACAGTTAATCACTGTCTTTTATTAGATAAAATGTATAGTGCTGGAATTAGATATCTAGCTTTAAAATGGTTGATGTATTATCTAGAGAGCACAAGTCAGTGTGTAGTGGGTCACTGTAGAGCAATATGCTTCAGATGAATTTGGTGACTCCCAAGCTCAGTTCTTAAGGACCTATTCTATTTAAAATTTTTATTAATGATCTGTTTTTGCATTACTTTATGGTAAAGCTACATCTTTTGCAGATAATACTGCTCTAATATATTTGTCTAAGAATTTTGGTATGCTACACACTGATCTGGAATGCTTTAAAAACCAAATATCTATTTTTTTCCTTTATTGTCCTTCCAAATTTTTAGCTCTACTAATATACCATAATGTTGATTGTACTTATATTCAGTTACAATGCAACTGTTCAGTCATATCTCAGGTGAATTTTATTAAATACTTAGGGTTGATGGTGGATGGCAAATATCATTAAATTTGCTTATACAAAGATTATATACATTAAAAAATGTTTAAGTGTTAACATTTTTGTGTTAAAAAATGTTTAATATATGTTATGTTTTTTACAGTGGATGTTCTTTGTCAAATCTACTTTGCTACAGTTTATTCAAAATTAAATTATAGATTGAAAAATAATAAATAAATAAAT
Organism: Lycorma delicatula; assembly: GCF_047948215.1. Lineage (NCBI taxonomy): Eukaryota > Metazoa > Arthropoda > Insecta > Hemiptera > Fulgoridae > Lycorma > Lycorma delicatula. The sequence continues at coordinate 31,934,131 of NC_134466.1, forward strand.
TTTAAATTATAGAATTATTAGATTATCTACATCTGATTATAATTTTGCAAAGCTATTTTACAGATAATGTGTGATGTGAGTAGAATTAAATCTTTCCCTTTTTTCAGAAAATGTATGTTTTCCATTATATCTCTTTTTATTTATATGGTGTTTGAATTTTTTATGAAAGAAGTGGTAATGTCAGGGTGGTGATAGCTACTATATAATTAGGTAAAGCTTTAGGGGAAATATTGCTGTTCCAAGCATTATTACACTTCTATTTTTGTAATATAAGTTCTTTAAATGTCTGCCTGGTAGTGTAATAAGTGCCTGTAATCTGAATCAATTTAAATTTAACTTAAAGAAGTTGATTTTCTTCTTGGCTATTGATGAAGTGGAAGAATTCATTGTGTTTAATGATTTAATATAAATGTAATGGCTGTAAATTTTAAATTTAAATGTAATCATAGTATACTTATATTCATATCTGGTGAATGTTAATACTGTTGTGTGTGTGTGTAGGAAATTGGAGCTATTTATTTTAATTTTTTCTAATTCTAATTGTTATTCTGGTACTCCTCCTACCTATAATCAAGAGTGTTTGCTTTATACACGATATATTTTCATATGCATCTACAGTAACATCAACAATAGGCTAAATTTACTGACATATTAGTATGATTAAACATCACTGCTTGCTAACTGAATTACAAGTGCTTTATATTTTATATAAAACAAAGCACTGTATTGCATCACTTAAGTATTTTTTGTGTCTGTATTTATGTTGTAGTTGAGAATAAATAAATTTATTATTATTACTCTCTTCCACTTCAGATGCTTTAGAGTATGCAAATATTTTTTTTGTAAGGAAGTAATACTGGTATTACTTACTGAAATTATACTTACATAGCTTGAAGTTTGATATGACCTACAAATGTCACCTTCTGAACTTGATTCTAAACTAGCACTTGGTTCTATGTTAACACTTGTTTATTACCTCTTCCTGGATCACCTCTTCATATTTTGATTTTCAGGAGACATTTCTGTTTAGTTAACCATAAAAACAAACTAAGAAACAAATGATTAACTCAGATAAATTGATATTCACAGCCACTTCTTACTCGAAGCTGTGATAATTCTAGCAATGAAGCCAGAAAATAATTAAAAAAAAAAAAAATACCCCTCTGAGTGCAAGTATTAAAAATTATTTAAGTATTGTTAATTATTCAGAGTTAATACCAAAATAAATCAGCATGAAAATGGTCGGTCACACAAGGTAATATTTCGGAGGACTAAAATTCACCAACTGTGATCTCAAAGCTGTAGTTTACAGTTTACCTGAAAATTTATATTTGAATAAAATGAAAGAACTGAAAATTATCAAACTTGTTGACACCACTCTTTATTGCAATGGCATTACTTTGAATCACAAAGTAAATTTGAACCTAGAGACATTGGTAATATAAGTTTTAAAAATGTTTGATTTCTTACTAAGAAATGTACTATATTTTATGTAAGGGAAGTTCATACCTTGACTAATGGATCTTGTCCTCTGAAGAGAACAAGATATAAACTTTCTCTAAACGGCAAATTCCAATAAAGGCATCAATAGCATTTCTTATATCTGCAGCATAACAAAAACAAACCTGCAAATCGACTTCTGATTAATATTTTACAACCAGTGATCCTTTCTAATTTCTAGATACTTACGCTTAATATTAGACCTGAAGAATAAATGAGCTCTAGCTGCTTTCAATTAATAAAACTTCATAAGTATTGGTAATCAACATTTTTTCCTGTTTCATTAATGCTTTACCTTCAGACATCAAAAAATAAACTGTAAATGTAGCACAAGATCTTATTAAGTCATACAACAAATTTTGTCATCAAATTAAATGTAATCATAACACTAAGTCTTTCCTTCCAGTTGATAAAATAAACATTTAAACAAATAACAGTTGGACTTAAAATTTGTTATGTGAATTTGTGATCAACAGTGATCATAATACTACCATATTACATGAAGTATACCTAATTATTTTAACAGAAGTAACTTAAAAGAATAAAACTGTTACAATACACAGACAAATGGAGTCAAGAGATACTGGGAGGGCATGAAGTATGATAAACATTGTAGTTGTGGTAAGAATAATGTTCTGCTTTTCAAATCCTTTAAACCTCCCTTCCACTATTTTGTAGCACAAAGCCAATTTGAACACCATGGAGGAATGAACAAAACAATGAAATGTAAGGTAAATGTGTATTTGAGATGATAGTATTGTTAAAAGGCAATAAAACATTTATAGTATTTGTTTCACTTCTTAATAAGCAATATACAATATTTTATTATATAATCTTGTAATCTTGCAATATTTATGAAAAAGGGGAATTTCCGTCAGACTTCAAAAAAGGTGTTATAGTCATGATACCAAAGAAATCAGGGGCAGATAAATGTGAAGAATACAGAACAATTAGTTTAACTAATCATGCACCAAAAATCTTAACTAGAATTCTATAAAGAAGAATTGAGAGGAGAGTGGAAGAAGTGTTAGGAGAAGACCAATTTGGTTTCACGAAAAGTATAGGGACAAGGGAAGCAATTTTAGGCCTCAGATTAATAGTAAAAGGAAGATTAAAGAAAAACAAACCAACATACTTGGCGTTTATAGACCTAGAAAAGGCATTCGATAACGTAAACTGGAATAAAATGTTCAGCATTTTAAAAAAATTAGGTTTCAAATACAGAGATAGAAGAACAATTGCTAGCATGTACAGGAACCAAACAGCAACAGTAATAATTGAAGAACATAAGAAAGAAGCCGTAATAAGAAAGGGAGTTCGACAAGGATGTTCCCTATCTCCGTTACTTTTTAATCTTTACATGGAACTAGCAGTTAATGATGTAAAAGAACAATTTAGATTCGGAGTAACAGTACAAGTTGAAAAGATAAAGATGCTATGATTTGCTGATGATATAGTAATTCTAGCCGAGAGTAAAAAGGATTTAGAAGAAACAATGAATGGCATAGATGAAGTCCTACACAAGAACTATCGCATGAAAATAAACAAGAACAAAACAAAAGTAATGAAATGTAGTAGAAATAACAAAGATGGACCACTGAATGTGAAAATAGGAGGAGAAAAGTTTATGGAGGTAGAAGAATTTTGTTATTTGGGAACTAGAATTACTAAAGATGGACAAAGCAGGAGCGATATAAAATGCCGAATAGCACAAGCTAAACGAGCCTTCAGTAAGAAATATAATTTGTTTACATCAAAAATTAATTTAATTGTCAGGAAAAGATTTTTGAAAGTATATGTTTGGAGTGTCGCTTTATATGGAAGTGAAACTTGGACAATCGGAGTATCTGAGATGAAAAGATTAGAAGCTTTTGAAATGTGGTGCTATAGGAGAATGTTAAAAATCAGATGGGTGGATAAAGTGACAAATGAAGAGGTATTGCAGCAAATAGATGAAGAAAGAAGCATTTGGAAAAATATAGTTAAAAGAAGAGACAGACTTATAGGCCACATACTAAGGCATCCTGGAATAGTCACTTTAATATTGGAAGGACAGATAGAAGGGAAAAATTGTGTAGGCAGGCCACGTTTGGAATATGTAAAACAAATTGTTAGGGTTGTAGGATGTAGAGGTTATACTGAAATGAAACTAGGTAATCTTGGAGAGCTGCATCAAACCAGTCAAATGACTGAAGACAAAAAAAAAATCTTGTAAATCTATTCCAAGGATAAATCTTCATCAAAGAATTAACTGCTGCAATAGGCAAATAATTTAAGTCAAAAGATGCTATGAGTGTGCGAGGGGTTTCTGATTCTACGAGATGAAATCATCATTAGTTAAATTTTTTTTGGACTCTTTTAACCCCCTTCAATTTATTATTAGCACAAAGTAAATTTCAACCCTCTTGGAAACATAGAATTTATGTTGATTTTATGTATTAGATTGTTCATCAAGTAATGATACTTATATAACATGTCAAGATAAAAATAATATAAGCATTTATTAAATGGAAATGTAAACAAACCTGCAAATCAACTTCAGATTAATATTTAATTTGTAAAGCCAGTAATAATTTTGAATTATACCTTGCTTAATCATCGAGCTGGAGAATTCATGTACTCTTGCCACATTCTAAAGTATCATATCTAATTTCATCAGATATTAAATATGATCATACAGCAAGTATTTCCTTAAACTCATTTGATATAATAATGTACAGTTGGACAAAGAATTTGTGTGTGGACTACAGTAGTGATCATACAAATGAAGTTAACACTTAATTATTTAACAGAATTTGTGATCAATTTTGGTAAGTTTTTTTGTTGATGATGATAATGATGACTGGTGTTTTCTGAACAATAAACGAAGATCTATGACCCAAACAGTGCTCACTGAACATGGATCAAGTGTACAATGAATGTTGATTTATGACCTGATCGGTGTTCAATGAATAATGGTGATCGTAATCTCATCAATGTCAATGACAGTTGATTGGTAACTATTTATTGTTATGCTACGTTATGTTAATCACAAAATCAAACTTAACTAATGTTTGTTGTGTATTTGTAATTACTGCTCCTACTCCTGAATTGTTAAAAAGTCAATAGGCATTTGTAATATAAGTTTTAAAAATGCTTGACATCTTAGTAAGCAGTATACTATATCTTATTGTATAACGTAAATCTATCCAAAAGTAGAATTACCTCAAAAAATTAGCTGTTACATTACGCAGGTAATTGGAGTCAAGACATGATATAAGTGTGTTAGAGGTATGACAAACAGTGTAGACGTGATAAGAATAATGTTCTACTTTTTACAAGATTTTCTCTAAAAATCACCTCTACAACTCTTTTCTTTTCAGTGTTATTCAACTGGTTTACACAATCACTTAATTATAATTTTTTTTTATGATTCTTCAAAATATCAAATTGATTAAAATTTTCACACAACTGAACAACACTATGACATTCTGTACCAAACTTCTCCAACTTGCCTCAGAGAACCAATAACAATCAAATAATTTTATTGAGTAAAAATAAGAATTCTTTGTGAAATTTTAAAAATATCTTAGTGAATTTCACCTATGCAATTAATATAATAAGTGTTCTTACCTTTATTTTTTTCCAGATACTGTTATTTTTTTATGAACTAATTATTTAAATCCTTTACATACCTGGGAATATTATTTTAATATATGTAGGTCCAACACTACTGTCTATAAAATATACAAATAAAAAATTAATAATTTAAAATAAACACAACCAAGTTAAAGTCTGACAGAAAATTATGGTATGTAATTGTATTTTAATATTAACAATTTTTCCAATAAAATTAGAATTTACGACAAAAAATGTATCTTATAATTTATGTTTACATTACTTCTGACCTTAATGGTTACAAAAATGAAAAAATATGCTGAGTTTTTTCAATACGAAAACAGAAGTATAGGTTTTTAAGTTTTACTTAAATTAGTATTAATAATTCTTAATTAATTTAAATCCTTTTATTGTAATTGAAATACTAATTGCAATATACTTATATGGAATATTTTTGCTTTAAAAAAATGAAATATTTTTTTGAGAATTGCAACACCATTATTATCTTATCGATTGATATTTAATGTCTGGTTGTAAAAAATTAGAAAATCTTTTTTTTTTCTTTAGATTAAAAAGTAGCACCACTAGTTATTCAGTTGAGTCAATTTAAAAGCCAATCAAAAAGTTCTTTACTAAAGGTAAAAATTTAAAAAGTAAGTTAAATTAAAAATATCAGCTGGTTTGATAGAGCTAAGTTTTGAAAAGATTCACATATTTCCACAATAGTTTGAAAATAAATGGTAACATAAAAATATCAAACAACTTGTATTCGCAAAAAAAAAAAAACATAAGATAATGATAATTATAATAATTGTAGCAAAAAATTTGAACCTTGAATTAATAATTAGTTATTTTTGTAACCTTCCTAAGGCATATGATTCAACAGAGAACCTCTGTTAAAATATTGAAAGAATTTATGTTGATAATAAATGCTAAACATTATAAATAAACATATTCAAAAGTTAATTATTGTAGGTGGGATTTCCAAACCCTTTGAAATAAAAACATTGTAGAGAAGGTCTCTTACCAGTATTGTTCAATTGCGGTAAATGTTTTAGCATTAGCTGATGATCTGATAACGTTGAAAAATACATTAGAGAGATTGAAAATTCAAAAATTAGTAAAATGTTCAAATAGAATCAATTATTGAATCCCAATAATAAAAGTAGAATCCAAACCATGGAATTTCAGAATAAACAAGAGTCCAGAGGTTTAAATATTTAGATGAAATAATTACCCTGACTGTCTTAAAAAAAGAAAAGAAATAAAAACAAGAACACAAAAAATGAAAGCGACTTTCATCTTAGAGAAATGTAAAATAAAAATCCTTATTCAAAAACATAAAATTAAGACACTAAAACCATAGTTTTAGTAAAATTGTTGTATTGTACAGAATTCTTAAAGGAATTAAGAAAAACCTAGTAATTATTGAAAAAAATTATTTTAAGAGAACTCTATTGCCAAAACTCAAAGATAATACTTATAAATTAAGCAAATCAGAAGAAATTTACCAAAATTTTGAAAGGTTATACAATTAGAAAAAGAACTCAAATTTTACAGTCACTAAAATCGAAGATGAAAGTAAATTAGCAAAACAAATATTTAACTTTTTTTGAAAAAAGGAAAACCAAATAACTAATTGAAAAGAAATTAAAAAAGATCTAAAATTAAGTATTTCCAAAGAAATAATTTTCAATGAAATCTTTTAGAAAACTAGTAGATGAATCTAAGTTTTGAGATAAATAGAAAAGGAAACAGTGGATGGACCAATGAAAGAAGGAGAAAATGTTAAGGAAAAAATTTGGTAAAGAAAAAAGTCAGGTGTATACATCAGTGATCTTTAGAAAGTCTAAAAAAAAAAAAAATAGGAAATTTTTCATAAACTTTGAAATGTACTCCAGCTAATCAGCCAACTGAATCAGTCAGTTCAACACTCTTGGATATTTGATTCTGCACATTATTTTATTTATTAGTTTGCGTCTTTTTTACACTGAAGATAGGAATTCACACGTTTATACATTCACCCTAATTGAATGACATGTAATCACCAGGTATATCAGGAACATCAAAATAAAAGGCCTTATACAGATTCTCTTTATAATTTAATCTGGATTAGGATGCCAAATTAAAATAAATATTATAAAAAAAATAATCAATTTTCTCAAGAAATGTTAAGATTTACATTTTTTTTAAACTAGTGGCTTCTTCAAAACAAACAGTATAGTACATTTAAGAACTTATTCAGTGTTGTATAAAAAAAATAATCAATTTTCTCAAGAAATGTTAAGATTTACATTTTTTTTAAACTAGTGGCTTCTTCAAAACAAACAGTATAGTACATTTAAGAACTTATTCAGTGTTGTATCTTATTGTAACATTTTTTTATCTGTTAAAGCCTCAGTCTAAATGAAAAGGTTTTCATTTAAAAACATTTCATTACAATATATGAACATTGAAAAATCTTTTTTGAAAATGACTGCGTTTACTTAGTCATTTTTAATATAGTTTAAAACAAATATTTTGAAGACACTTATGCTTATTTTAACTTAAACCAATTAATTATAAACTGGGCATGTGATCTCATTCATTTATGTTCCATTTACTCCTGTTGGGTTATGCAACTCCATGATAGTTTATGATAAAACATCGTGAAGTGTTGTAAATAAATTATTTGATTAAATTTTTTTCTAATTATTTAATTACAAAGTTGTTACGATTATAGTAAACATGTTTTTTTAATCATTTTTTTCAACTTGTTTAAATTTACATATTTATTAAAGTGTAATTAAATACTGTAACTATGCCTGTGTAATTAATACTATAACTTAGATATTGACTTATCAATCTCCCATTTTAACTTCTACTTTCATTCCTCCTCTCTTACTAACCTCACTAATTTGCGCATCTTGCTTACTTCTTTCCTCACTTTAGCTATCTATCCTTACCTGGAATTTTCTTTTAGTCTTATTCCTACAATCTTCTTACACTTTACTGCATTTACAAATTTTCTTCCACAGTTTTCCATACTAGTAACATGTCATCTTGTTTTTCTCATCATGTTCCCTCCTATGATAAATATTTGTGTAATTAATCTTCCTTTCTCTAAAATGTCATTATTTTTGTTTTTACTCTTATTTATTTTTAAATTTAATTTGTAACAAACAACAACATTCATTATTTCTTCCAAAATATTTTAACCAACTTTAGAAAAAAAGCAAGGTTCTAAATTCATCTTGTAATTTTTTATATACGTTTAAATAATTTAAATGAAATTAAAATCTTTGAATCATTTTGTTATAAATGTTTAATAGATGATTTGAGAAATTATTTTTTTTTTGCTTGAAAAGAAATTTTCTGTGATGGATCTGTGGCAAATTTATTCACATGAATAAATGGAAAACTGTAAAATGAAAAATTATGTTGTCTATATAGATTATTTTTATTTTATTTTTTTGCTATTATCGTTCTTAGTTCTGGATTGCTATAGTGTAATGACTCACAGCCTAATGCAGTAATGATATTTAAAGCATTTCTTTATAAAAATTTAAGAAACTTCATTGTGATAAATATAATACAGAAAAAGCAATTAACACATCAAGGTCTATTTCTTATAAAACTGATTCTCTAAAAACAATGGTGACCTTTATAAACTCCTATCAGATTAATGTATATCAGAGTGATTGAATCATGATATTCCAAAAATCTCCATGTCTTTTTTTGTCTGCTGGTGATCCATCACCACCAGTGTATATTCATTAGATACATTAACATTATGATGGTTGGGTATATAGTGGGCCTCGAGTTTTCAACCTCCCACGTGTTTTGTTACCGGTCTATTTCTACCAGTCTGACAAAATACATCAGATAAACACTAGAAGACATTCTTTGAAATGATTCAACGATAATGATAACAAATGTATCAGACTAAATTACAATAATATACATACAGTATTTCATAAAGTTTTTTAACCATGACAATGTTGAAAATGTGGCAAAATAATTTTTTTCTTAGTTAATAAATAAATTTTGTTTATTTAATTGATTATTTCCTTTCTTCATGAACATTACACATAATAATGTATTTATTTTATGAGTATTTGGATAGTTAATAATAAGTAGTATGTGAATGACTGCAAATAGCATGTTCTATAACACTATTCCATGTGTGAAGAATTTAAAAAAAAGAAATTTGTAACTATAACAGACTAGGTGAAATCTAACTTAACGGGCATCTATAAATTACTTTTTATATACTCATGTAATCCTTCTATGAATTATGAGACCTTGCCGATGGTGAGGGGATTTGAGTGCTCAGTGATACAGAGTAGTTGGATCAAAAGTGCAACCATATCGGAGAGATATCTGTTGAGAGCTAGACTAAGGAATGATTTCTGAAAGAGGGCAGCAGCTCTTTCAGTAGTTGTTAAGTAGGTCAGGACTTAAACGGCCATATCAACGTCACTCAATCTTCTGAGTACTGTGCAAGTTTCCAAAAAACTAGAATTCTGTACAGAAGAATTGAGAGGAGAGTGGAAGAAGTGTTAGGAGAAGACCATTTTGGTTTCAGGAAAAGTATAGGGACAAGGAAAGCAATTTAGCACTCAGATTAATAGTAGAAGGAAGATTAAAGAAAAACAAACCAACATGCTTGCCATTTATAGTCTTAGAAAAGACATTTGATAACGTAGACTGGAATAAAATGTTCAGCATTTTAGAATATTAACAGTAATAATTGAAGAACATAAGAAAGAAGCAATAATAAAAAAGGGAATCCGACAACGATATTCTCTGTTCGGGAATAGAGAATATCGTTGTCTGGTATTCTCAAGAATATTGTTACTTTTTAATCTTTACATAGAACTAGCAGTTAATGATGTTAAAGAACAGTTTAGATCCGGCATAACAGTACAAGGTGAAAAGAAAAAGATGTTACGATTAGCTGATGATATAGTAATTCTTATAGAGAATAAAAAAGATTTAGAAGAAAAAGGGAATGGCATGGATGAAGTCATACACAAGAACTATTGCATTAAATAAACATGAACAAAAGGAAAGTAATGAAATGTAGTAGAAATAATGTAGATGGACCGCTGAATATAAAAATAGGAAGAGAAAAGATTATGGAGGTAGAAGAATTTTGTTATTTGGGAAGTAGAATTACTAAAGATTGGCAAAGCAGGAGTAATATAAAATTCTGCATAGCACAGGCGAAATGAGCTTTCACTCAAAAATATAGTTTACTTATATCAAAAATTATTTAAACGTCAGGAAAACATTTTTGAAGGTATAGGTTTTGAGTGTATATGAAAGTGAAACTTGGACGATTGGAGTACCTGAGAAGAAAAGATTAGAAGCTTTTGAAATGTGGTTCTATAGGAGAATGTTAAAAATCAGATGGGTGGATAAAGTGACAAATGAAGAGGTATTGTATTACGACAAATAGATGAAGAAAGAAGCATTTGGAAAAATATAATTAAAAGAAGAGACAAACTTATAAGCCACATATTGAGGCATCCTGGAATATTCGCTTTAATATTGGAGGGATAGATGGCAAAAATTGTGCAGGTAAGCAACATTTGAAATATGTAAAACAAATTATTAGGGATGTATGATGTAGGGGGTATACTGAAATGAAACGACTTCACTAGATAGGGAATCTTGGAGAGCTGCATCAAACCAGTCAAGTGACTGAAGATAAAAAAATATACTCATATAATTAAATTTAAACTGTGTTTTCTTTTATTTGACTCATTCTGGTTTTCTTTTTCATTTGAATTGACTTATTTTTCCCGACTTATAACTTGAAAACCTTTCTATGGTTCGAATTTTCTATTGAAGAGTATATTTATTATGAGAAATGATGAAAGAAGTAAAAGTAACATCGCTTCAGTATTCTTCATGCCTGATTTAATTAAAATGTATGAGTGTCAACTGCAGTTCATAGATATTTCAACTGGAACTTGTCATTCATACATTTCAAAAATTTATTTGCTAAATAAGTCACTAGTGTAAAAATCCTACCTGGGAAAATGATTAGAAATTTCCTTGATAACATCCTTTTTTTTCGAATAGGTATTCACTTAGTCACTCACCGGCTTCAATTTCGAAACTCAGCCGTTCCGCCATTATCCGTTCAAATAATTTTGTCATACAACTTAGAAGGCACAACGGCCTGTACCCGGTGGGGTCATTCTCCTCCCTACCACCCTTCCGAAGCATAACCATCCTCCCCACCTTCCACATCTTCGGAATCATACCATCTACCAGCACGTTATTAAACGTAGATAACACCTTCTCCGGCATCGCCATTGCCCCCGCCGCCATCACCTCATTGGGAATTTCATCTAGTCCCGGACTTTTCCGCCTACTGATTTTCGTCACCGCGCTTCTTAATTACATCTCATCAAACGGAGAAATCTCCACCACAGCAACCTCCTACAATACCTCACACGGCCCCCTGGGGAACAGTACCTCCACACAGTCCTCCAGTAGCCCCTCGACAATAGAGGTAACGCCCTCCCGAACTTTTTACAACAATCTTGAAGCCGTCTCCCCATATATCGCTATCAAGGCGATTACGCAACTTCCGCCACTTCTCTCTCGTTTTTTTTTTTTTTTTTTTTGTCTTCAGTCATTTGACTGGTTTGATGCAGCTCTCCAAGATTCCCTATCTAGTGCTAGTCGTTTCATTTCAGTATACCCTCTACATCCTACATCCCCAACAATTTGTTTTACATACTCCAAACGTGGCCTGCCTACACAATTTTTCCCTTCTATCTGTCCTTCCAATATTAAAGCGACTATTCCAGGATGCCTTAGTATGTGGCCTATAAGTCTGTCTCTTCTTTTAACTATATTTTTCCAAATGCTTCTTTCTTCATCTATTTGCCGCAATACCTCTTCATTTGTCACTTTATCCACCCATCTGATTTTTAACATTCTCCTATAGCACCACATTTCAAAAGCTTCTAATCTTTTCTTCTCAGATACTCCGATTGTCCAAGTTTCACTTCCATATAAAGCGACACTCCAAACATACACTTTCAAAAATCTTTTCCTGACATTTAAATTAATTTTTGATGTAAACAAATTATATTTCTTACTGAAGGCTCGTTTAGCTTGTGCTATTCGGCATTTTATATCGCTCCTGCTTCGTCCATCTTTAGTAATTTTACTTCCCAAATAACAAAATTCTTCTACCTCCATAATCTTTTCTCCTCCTATTTTCACATTCAGTGGTCCATCTTTGTTATTTCTACTACATTTCATTACTTTTTTTTGTTCTTGTTTATTTTCATGCGATAGTTCTTGTGTAGGACTTCATCTATGCCATTCATTGTTTCTTCTAAATCCTTTTTACTCTCGGCTAGAATTACTATATCATCAGCAAATCGTAGCATCTTTATCTTTTCACCTTGTACTGTTACTCCGAATCTAAATTGTTCTTTAACATCATTAACTGCTAGTTCCATGTAAAGATTAAAAAGTAACGGAGATAGGGAACATCCTTGTCGGACTCCCTTTCTTATTAGGGCTTCTTTCTTATGTTCTTCAATTGTTATTGTTGCTGTTTGGTTCCTGTACATGCTAGCAATTGTTCTTCTATCTCTGTATTTGAAACCTAATTTTTTTAAAATGCTGAACATTTTATTCCAGTTTACGTTATCGAATGCCTTTTCTAGGTCTATAAACGCCAAGTATGTTGGTTTGTTTTTCTTTAATCTTCCTTTTACTATTAATCTGAGGCCTAAAATTGCTTCCCTTGTCCCTATACTTTTCGTGAAACCAAATTGGTCTTCTCCTAACACTTCTTCCACTCTCCTCTCAATTCTTCTGTATAAAATTCTAGTTAAGATTTTTGATGCATGACTAGTTAAACTAATTGTTCTGTATTCTTCACATTTATCTGCCCCTGCTTTCTTTGGTATCATAACTATAACACTTTTTTTGAAGTCTGATGGAAATTCCCCATTTTCATAAATATTACACACCAGTTTGTATAATCTATCAATCGCTTCCTCACCTGCACTGCGCAGTAATTCTACAGGTATTCCGTCTATTCCAGGAGCCTTTCTGCCATTTAAATCTTTTAATGCTCTCTTAAATTCAGATCTCAGTATTGTTTCTCCCATTTCATCCTCTTCAACTTGCTCTTCTTCCTCTATAACACCATTTTCTAATTCATTTCCTCTGTATAACTCTTCAATATATTCCACCCATCTATCGACTTTACCTTTCGTATTATATATTGGTGTACCGTCTTTGTTTAACACATTATTAGATTTTAATTTATGTACCCCAAAATTTTCCTTAACTTTCCTGTATGCTCCATCTATTTTACCAATGTTCATTTCTCTTTCCACTTCTGAACACTTTTCTTTAGTCCACTCTTCTTTCACCAGTTTGCACTTCCTGTTTATAGCATTTCTTAATTTCCGATAGTTCCTTTTACTTTCTTCATCACTAGCATTCTTATATTTTCTACGTTCATCCATCAGCTGCAATATATCTCGTACTGTTCATAATTTCTTTCTTAAAAGCTTTCTGACACCTCCTTAATTGTTCCAGTGCCAAATCAATCTCGTCCCTCTTATCTCTACGATTTGCTCGATGCAGATGCCTCCTTACACCAAAACAGGCCCTTCTAGCCGCCGCTACCTCAGGCGACCACCAATACACATGTTTGTCCTTTGGTCGTGACTTCTCCATCGCCGTACGGCAAGCCTCCGAAATCACCTCTGTTAAAATAAGGAGGAAGTGGCCTCTGTAGTAAATTTTTTTTAATGGTGATTAGCCTATTTGACTCGGAGAATGATTGTTATTTTTGAATTATTAAATATTAATTAACCTTTAATAAGTGTTGCTTAAACAAGAATAATTATTTATATAAAAGTTTATAATAAAGGTAATATTTAAGAATTATTTTAATTCTTCAATAATGGTTTTACTTAAGATACTTGATCAAAAAAATGCTTTGGAGTTATAAGATATTTTCCTTAAAACTATGTTGGTAAACTATACATCTTGATGACCACCCGCTTCAAGTTAAACTTATAACCTTTAAGAATTTTACGTTAAATTCATCTTTTTTTACTATTAAATAACAATAGTTTCATACTTTTTTTGTTATTTACGTTGTGAGATAGCTCGAGAAACCAATCAAAAGCCGAGCACTTAACGGTTATTCTATTTCTCCATAAATAACAGCTTGACGCACTATAATAGTTTCATAGTGACTGATAATTATTAGACTATTAAAGTCAAGTCTGGTATTCAAATTTAGACGATTTTGGATGAAAATTATCACTCCTCCATTGAGGTCAATATTAAGGTTACGCAAACGCTATAAAAATGAGGATTATAATTAGTTAACTCAAAGTTTATCGCGTGTACTTTTCTTTCTGTTTTATTTCTTTATTTGTTAACGTATTTCTAATACACATTACAATGGCCTAACTGCAAAATCATATCCGTACATGTGCAATGCATTACTAGAACATATAACAAATAAACATGCGATAAAAACCTGATTCATTACTTCTTTATTGACCAAATAAATAACTTGAACTTTCTTTTACCTTCAGTATAAAAATTAAATCCAATCCGTATATTCCAGGTAGTTTCAATTTTAGTGGTTTAATGGTAGCAACTAAAAACATCTACATGCTGTGTTTGAACCATAATGGTTTATTTTGCCATGAACATAGTGCTATGGCATTCCATAAATCCTCACCCTATATCTATAAAAAAAAAAAAAATTAATTGCAAAATAAATCTGTACAAATTCTACATGTGTTGTTACATTGTTTTTAAGAGTTCACCTGATAAGAATTTAGAAATTTGCTCGTTAAGCAGCCATAAGAACATGTTTCTACTGACAACATTTCTTCATTTAAATATTCCAAGGATAAACCAGTTGTTCAAGTCCCCACATCCTCAATATAGATTGAGTGGAAATTAGATGTACACCTGTAGAACTCAAAGTAAGGAAGAAGGGATCTAATGCAAGGAAGAAAAAGATCTAATGCAGTGAGATAAAATCACTGACCTCATGACCTTCATGAGTTTAGTTTATCCTATACCTAGAGCTAATTCCGACCCTCTCCCCCAAGTAATTTCCGACGATTATCCACCCAAATCGTAACAATTTATCAAGGATAAAAGAGTTCACTAATGACAGACAATTTGGGTTGATTGTATGTAATTTACAGTAAAAATAAAACTTTCATTTTTTGTTAAAAACCCAGCCCAGGAAGAGAATCATGATTCGTAATGGGTATACTCAGTCGTCAGTTATGAAACTGGGAAACAATAACTGTTCAGTTAGAAATCGATGGGAATATATACCAGGTTTATGTTTTACACTTAGCATATACATTTTTTAAAGTGTTGCAGGAGATTCCTACTTATAAACATTAACTTTCGATAATACTACTCGTATATTTATTGAAAATCTAACTTATTTACTGTTTTTAATAATTTGCTTTTTTTTTTTTATAAGAATAGGTTCAACATTTTAAATACTTCACAAGAATATTAGTTAATGTTTTCGTTTTTCTGATATTTTTATATATTTACGTTGTAGTTTTTAGCTAATTTTTTCTACAACTCAGAGAGATGTGTTAAAAATTATTTAATGGGTAACATTAGAACGAATTTTTACGAGGCGGTAAAATAAAATAATGTGTAACATCACCAATTTAGCCTTATAAATTTCTATGTTACATGCTATAACTCAATGTTTTCTCTATCCAAAGTAGAGGGAACGTTTGATTGAAGGAAACTCGAAACTGAAGAGTTTCCAGACCATATATATATATATATATATATATATATATATATACATATACACATATATATTTATTTATTTTAATATTAATTTTTTCGTTATTTTAACAGGAGGCCTATAAAGTTTTTCTCAATTAGTAAAGTTTTATTTTCAGTCATCTTTCTTTATAATTCTCATTGGTATTCTTAAATTATAAAATTTGGTTTAAATTTATATGATGTGTTATGATAAGTAGTCAAATTTCTTGTATAAATCATAAAAAATGCTCAAATTAACCGAATTCTGTTACCATTGTAACAGAAAAAGATCTCTGAGTTCGGATCTATATACAAATCATCTAAAATATTTAATATTTTTTTAGTTTATTACTATTACTATTGTAATTAGCTTAAAATAGCACATTTAGCGATATTTTATGGGGTTTGATTGTTTATTTTGGCCTTCAAGAAACAGAAGTAACTTTTCTTATTATTTAAAGTCTGCTAAAATAATGAGAGTATCACGGTTAACTGACAGTATCACAGTCCTCTAAAAAAGCTGAAGTGTGTGATTCTCGATTAGCTACTGATCGAGAGGGCTACGCCCAGACTAAAGCAGTAGCTTCGCCTGCACCAGGTGCATATCAGAGCTTCTAAATAAAGAACGAGAGAAATATTAGAGAATAATTGCTGTTAATTAGTATTATTCTAACAACAATGAGAATAACGAACACAGCGAGGGCTCAGAGGGCGGAGCCCCTTGGTTAGACCGGATAAGAAAGCAAAGTGAGCCCTGATCTGTTGTAAAAATAAAAATAAAAACTTACTATTAAAGTAGCACATTTTTAATATAAAAAAATTGAATTTATTAACAACTTATTTTGTGCATGAATATAATATTTTCAGAATCAAATACCAAAACCAAAAATCTAATCATTATTTCATTATTCTATAATCAAAAATATAATTGAAGATATATAAATGTTTGTACAAATGAATGTTGAAGTAAACATAATTCATAATCGAAAAAGTTTTAGTATAAATTAATTTATCGTTCTGTATTAATAAGTCACTAAAATTTCGATGCATATCACAATAACATCTGACCAACATTTTCAAGTAATTAAACAGTACACTTTTTACTTCAAATCATTGGAAATATTTTGGTAAAATTATTCTGGAATTAGTAATATGTATTATAATTTTCAAAAAAGTATCTGATATATATACACATTTATATATTTTTTGTAAACCATCGACTAATATAATCATAAAATATTCCCATCCTCAGTAAAAAATAATGACCGAGTCAAATCATCAATCTTGTCAAACAGATCGTCCTGAAAACAGACTTTCACAAGGACTTTGTGTTGACTTTTCATGTAGAAAGACCTTACGACTCGTTGGCAACATGCTTGCTGGTAGGAATTTTCAAGTTATATTGGGTAGCCACAAGAGCGCCTCAAAAATGGTGAACGACAGGCTGCCTCAGTAGTCCGTTCTGACCCCATTACATTTCGGTCTCTATATCTTCAACATTCCTGAAACTAGATCCCGGAAGTTCGGATACGCAGCTGACTGGGTAATTGCCACAGGACAGAGAACTATTGAAGAAACAGAAGCTATCTTGACGTCTGACCTGTCGAGCTTGGGAGCTTACTTTCGTAGAAGAAGGCTGAAACTAATTTCCACAAAGTTGGAGACGACTTGTTTCCATCTTTTGGTTGTTTCCAGAGCGGCAAACAAGGCACTCCGGGTTTATTTTGAGGGTACCTTTCTCCATTATATCACGTACCTGAAATACATTGGTGTTATGGTGAAATACGGTAAGCGGGCGGGCTTTAGTTTGAATCATTGAATTAAATAAACAAAAAATATTATATTTAAATAAAATGATAAAATATTTTAAGTTAAGTTGTGTGTGTAAGTCGTGCTCAGAAAAAAGTCGCATGATGGTAAAGTCTTACAATGGTGTAGTAGTTTTTTTTTAATATCTTTGGGAATATATATATATATATATGTTTTATTCTGTATTTGTTTTATTGCATTCAAGTATTCATTGTACTTACATGTATCTCTGATCTTTTATTTCTATAAATTATGAATTTACGATAATTAGTTATCGGTTTTTCATGTAGGCCTATTAATTACTATTTTAAAACCATTTCATACATTTATTTACAAAACAGTATAAGGACTTTTTGGATAAAAATTAGTTTATTTTCTTTATTATTTGTGTAGTGGAGGATTTTATCTTTCTAATGTAATATTAGATATGACAGGAAATTTATTGTTTAAGAAAATAATATCTGATTATTTAAAAATGTAGGACCCTACTACCTGATTACATATTATTTACAATGAATTTAAGAAGAAACAACTCGTAAAATAAATCACTGGTTATAAAAAAAGTATATTTTAATAATTCAATGAAAAAATAAAATTACTGTAGTTTTTATATTTTATGTATAAGTATTTTTGGTAAAATATAAGAATAACAGTATATTTAACAGTCAAAAGATTGCATAATAAAAAAATAGAAATTAAAAATGTACTTAATGAAAAAGGAAAATTTGATTGGATGATTGAAGCAGTGTATTTGGATAATACAATCTACCAAAATAATAATTACATTATGAACACTTTTAATATATTAAAAAAAAAAAATCTACGCATAAATATATGTATATGAGGAGTTTGTAAAATAATGATGGGTTTTCAAACATAGTTCTGGAACAAAAAAAAGACAAATACATGTAGTATACGTTAAGGCGACGAAAAAGTGACAATGTTTTAAAAATGTACATGTTCTAGCGCCTCCGGTGGGTTACAAAATCAATAGTCATATGAAGCGGGTTAGTCACAATTATTTTACTGCACAGTCCATTTTATGTATTTTGCGGCTTGATAAAATTTAATGTGTTACAATGCATATTCTTAAAACGATCTTCAGACTCTTTTCGTGAAGAAGTTCCTCAAGAAAATAACACCCGTCTGTGGTAAAAAAAACTCTGTGAAAAAATAGTATCCTAATGAAACAGTTCCCTCCAGGACGACCACGATTGAAGAGAATGTTGAAGGTTTGCGAACAGTTTTATAAGTAGCTCAAAAAAATCAGTGCTGTTGAATTCTGTAGCGTTATGTGTTCCAACAAATACTGTGTATGAACTTTAAAAAACAAAAACCACTATCCCCTTTAGCGGTTATAAAATTTAGGTGCAACATAAAAATTTTCTGCAGACATAATTAAACGATGAGAATTCCATTACAGGCATTTTGGGTCTACAATCCAAATTGAGATCGTGATACATAGTTCTTAAACAATTTTATTTTCAGTGATGGATCTAGGTTTCATAGTTCAGGACATGAACATTGAAATAATGCTGAAAATTATGTCTTTCGTTTACATCTAGACTGAAATTCCACGTATTTTTATTTAACATCAGTATGATAGATCAATAATTAATGAATGATGCAGAATCGAACGATACAGAGTTATCGGTCCCTTCTCTATTGCTGAAAAACTTAAGTAGTGTAACTTACCCAAGGACCTTTCTTTTAATTGCCGATGGTAATAACTGTACGATAATATGACAATTTAAGCGTTAATATTTGTTCTATATTCATAAAAAATATATACTAATAAAATATTAATCGAGAAATAGATCACGCAAAATGTTTTATTTTACAATTTATTTCCTTTTTATCATCTATTAACTTGAAAAAATAATTTTCTGTTACTTAAAAAATAGAAAGAACTACCGCGTTAAACTTATTTTATTTTCAGATTATCTTGTTTACAGAACAAGTACGGGATATAAAACAAGAAATTACTGTTTATGGAATCTTTTCAGTAAACAAGAGAACTATATTTAGGGTGTGTTTTTAGATCAGAACTAAAAAATAATTCCTTTGTTAGTGTAAGGACTGAAAGCAATAATGTTGGATAACAGGGAGGAACAAAATAAAAATTAAATACCACTCCATTTTTTGTTAATTTTTTGTCAGTCATATATAAATTCAATACTATTTTAATATAAACTGATATGTATAATTAGCAATAATTAAAAATGAAACGGGTGGGATCAAAAAAAGTAGACTCTGAGGGTGGTTTAAATCAACATGAGAAGCGATGAATAAAGTTCATTTAACTTCTCACCTGGAGGTAGATAAATCTTCAGCTTTTTATTTTATCGTTTTTTCTGTTGTGTTGTGTTAAGACATTTTCATAAATTTTTGAATACGTTATTATTGAAATGAATATGATTATACCTTTTTATTTTCATTTCACTTTGAGGTTTAAATAACTGCATCTAACTCTCGAAACTTTTTTCGGTTAGTTTTTAGGTATAATATTTTTTTGGCTAAAACTGTCATAATCCTGAGAATAATTGAGCTTGCCCTAAAAAGTCATTTGATTTTTTCGCTTCAGAGAATGATTCCATATGCCAAAAAAGGCTTCGGGTTTTTTTTTGCCCACTTACCAGGTATTTTGTATCATATTTATCATTTGTTTTTTTTTTAATAATGAAAATGTATTCAAACCAAAGCGGCATAATTACTCCCAGTTGTAACATAGTTACTCCCAGCTGACTGACAATGTTGAAAATGTTTAAATCTTCTCTTCGATACAAACAGGTGAATAAATTCAGAGGATTTGCTCTGTGGTGGATACCTACCAAAGAAACTTCTAATGTATTTTAAATAAAAATAAAATTCCCTTTCTTAATGGTAGGCCATTCTTTTACCTTATAATTTGAATTTATCACAACAAAGATTAAAATCAAAATGTTTTGTTTTTTCTTTGTTTATCCCATTTCTGATCAAAAATCCTAATATCTATTATTAAGATATAGGATTTACATCAGTTTTCATCAAACAATTACGGAGGGCTTCCATGTTTATTCGCATCTTGAAAATTTGATTTTTAATGTACAAGAAAAAAGTTAACAATGCTGTGTTATCATTTTCCTCAACTGCACACGGTTAACGAAACACCGGGTTTTGTTGTAAAAAAAACTCTGAATAAATAAGCATGATAAAGATCAATAAAACAACGTACATACCTCCAGAATGGATTTAGGTATTAGAATTAAATTTGTTATATATATTTAAACAAACATATTTTCTTTTAATTATAAAAACAATACATCACTTATCTGTTAATATACAGATAGAAAGTTATGTAATATTAGGTCACATGTTGCTGTGGAATCGTATTGAGAGGTTAGTTAAAATATATTCTTGTTAATATTAAATGAGTTGTACAGTGAATAAATAAGTAAGATGTACAGTTTTTTGAATAAAAACAGGGCGAAAGATGTTACACTCAATACTTTAAAATAACGCAAATGAAACATTTCCGTTCGTTTATTCAATATAATTTCAATAAATCATCAACGGAAGTCGCTTTAATAAGGATTTTCTATAACAAAATATTTCTTGAAGCATTTGGCGAAAATAAAATTTTAGAAACGTAATTTCACAAATATTATTTCCTTCTGTTATGAAATAAAAAATAAATATTCCGTTCCAATAAAAACCTTCGGTTGTATTGGAAAGAAATCTAATTATTTATATAAAACTGTTTTTCCTAAACAAGCGGAAACGTTTACTCAAGACGATTTAGAAATGCTCTTGTATAACGTTTTTATTTACAGTTAAAAAAACCTGATAATTAAATTTTCCATTTTCTAGAAAGACGTATTTATCTGAACTCATTCTAAAAAAAAAAAAACACTCGAATATTTATTATAGGAAAACAAATTCTTTTTACCGATATTTTGAAGAAAAGTACGGTATTACATTCAGTTACATCGACCGCATGGTTAGAATGTCGGGGGGGAGGTGAAAATTAATTTTTTTACGCGTTTTAAAGTATGAGGAGTATGAAAATACCATTTTCTTAAATCAAGTATCGTTTTAAACACAGACACACACACACACACACACACACACACACACACACACACACACACACACACACACACACACACACACACACACACACACACACACACACACACACATACACACACACACACACATATATATATATATATGTATAATAATAAAATAAACCTCTCGGTTGTTTGTGTAATGGGCAATAAATATATTATTTTATAACTCTTTAAATACACAATCATTTTATAATAATATAATATTATTTTTCAAAATAAACACAAAAAACATAATAAAATGACGTTTCGATCCAAATTTGAAACTTTTTCTAAGATAATTGAAAATAAAACCTAATCATATGTTAAACAATATTGGTGTGGTCTTATTAATTAGCCAATCTGAAAATTTCATAAATAATAATAATCATGTCCATATACCTAAATAATTCTTTTACACAATAAAATCGAATTTTATTTATTATTCGTTTATCGTTCCACTTAAACCAGATAAAATGTATTAAAAAGATATGTTTTCAATTATACTTTTAAACGCCTTGAATTTGGAGTGAAACATCGTTTTATGATTTTTGTGTTTATTTAGGTAAAATAATATTATAAAATGGTTGTGTCCCTAAAAAACTATAAAATAATATATTTGTTGTCAACTAGCCAAACAAATGAGATGCTTCTTTTATACAATAAAATCTAACCCGAAATACATCTAAAATTCAATCTGAGAAGTACATTACACTTAGGTATATTAGTGTTTGTTTATATTATTATCCTAATAAAGTAAGGGTTTTTTTAGGGGAAGTTAAACATAGTCTTGGTTCTGAAACCGTATGTAAGATAAAACAATACAGTAAATTGGTAAATGGTCTTCTAATTAAGTTGTATTGAACTGGAGTTAAGGTTAAATATTAACGAATTTAAAACTTCTATGTACACATTTAAGAGGAAATTACTAAATCTATTAATTAATGGTACTATTAGTAAAGAAAAGACATTACATAAAAATATTTTAAAAGAACAAAACAAAATAAAATTGGTTTTGCCAATACACATGTATGAAAAATTTATTCTGTGTAAAGAACATAAATACGAAGGAATCTTTAACAATATTCAAGGGGCTAATGTTAAAAAATTTGACAATCTGATAAGAATGAAATCGAAACCAAAATGTGAAGAATTTAATGAAAATTGGGTACAAAATTATTCAACTATTGAAATACCTGAATACTTTGTTAACACTTTTTACATTAGAACCAAAATTTACTTTACCGTTTAATAATAGTAAAGCTAAACTGGATAAGACGTATCTAAAATGATATTATCTATTAATAATATTATAGCTAACGTTGAAAAAAGGGGTAAACGTAATAGATAAAAGCCAGGAAGTTAAAAATGAAATCAGAAATAACGTTTGTAGTGTTATAAAATGTTTTAACAATATACAGCGCAGTATTCCACACGTAAAATTATTCAACGATGAATTCATTAATGAAGAAGCTAAAATAGAACATTCTAGTATTAGCCACAAAAACAAAATATATTTTGCAAACATATAAAATATGATCTGAAGTAATAAACTTGGTCAAAGCAACAAAACAGTAAATGTGGGGGAAGTTTTACTCGATAAAAATGTTAGATTTATTAGATGTTAGTAATATTTATAAATTAATATACCGAGACAACGCTAATAAAATACTTTTTTACAAGTTATGTAAAAAAGGGAAAGAGCGGGTATATATTAACAAGGAACAAGAAATTCTGCTTTGTAATAATAATCCAAAACCATTAAGAATATTTGGTTTAATAAAATTACATAAAGCAGGATATCCAATGAGACCAGTAGTCGTTTATATTCAAGCACCCACAAATAACGAATCCAAGTTTTTAGTCAAAATAATTCAAAAAGTAGTAGGAAATTAGATTTAGTTAAAGGATTTACGGTAATTCCATAGTTTTATACGTAATCAAACTGTAATGAAATCAAAATTTTATTGAAGTAAATACTGACACAGCTTGCTATTGAATGAGACAAAGGTTATTGACGTAAAACACTATTCAGTTTTAGTTTTTATATTCTTTAACGGGATCAAAAGATTATTGACGTAAAAATACTGTTACAGTCTTTTTTTTTACAAACTCTGATTTCTTATTGAGATCCCGGAAGTTCGGATATGCAGCTGACTGGGTAATTGCCACAGGACAGAGAACTATTGAAGAAACAGAAGCTATCTTGACGTCTGACCTGTCGAGCTTGGGAGCTTACTTTCGTAGAAGGAGGCTGAAACTAATTTCCACAAAGATGGAGACGACTTGTTTCCATCTTTTGGTTGTTTCCAGAGCGGCAAACAAGGCACTCCGGGTTTATTTTGAGGGTACCTTTCTCCATTATGTCACGTACCTGAAATACATTGGTGTTATGGTGAAACACGGTAAGCGGGCGGGCTTTAGTTTGAATCATTGAATTAAATAAACAAAAAATATTATATTTAAATAAAATGATCAAATATTTTAAATTAAGTTGTGTGTGTAAGTCGTGCTCAGAAAAAAGTCGCATGATGGTAAAGTCTTACAATGGTGTAGTAGCTTTTTTTTTAATATCTTAGGGAATATATATATATATATATATATTTTATTCTGTATTTGTTTTAATGCATTCAACTATTCATTGTACTTACATGTATCTCTGATCTTTTATTTCTATAAATTATGAATTTACGATAATTAGTTATCGGTTTTTCTTGTAGGCCTATTAATTACTATTTTAAAACCATTCCATACATTTATTTACAACACAGTATAAGGACTTTTTGGATAAAAATTAGTTTATTTTCTTTATTATTTGTGTAGTGGAGGATTTTATCTTTCTAATGTAATATTAGATATGACAGGAAATTTATTGTTTAAGAAATAATATCTGATTATTTAAAAATGTAGGACCCTACTACCTGATTACATATTATTTACAATGAATTTAAGAAGAAACAACTCGTAAAATAAATCACTGGTTATAAAAAAAGTATATTTTAATAATTCAATGAAAAAATAAAATTACTGTAGTTTTTATATTTTATGTGTAAGTATTTTTGGAAAAATATAAGAATAACAGTATATTTAACAGTTAAAAGATTGCATAATAAAAAAAAACAGAAATTAAAAATGTACTTAATGAAAAAGGAAAATTTGACTGGATGATTGAAGCAGTGTATTTGGATAATACAATCTACCAAAATAATAATTACATTATGAACACTTTTAATATATTAAAAAAAAAATCTACGCATAAATATATGTATATGAAGAGTTTGTAAAATAATGGTGGGTTTTCAAACATAGTTTTGGAACAAAAAAAAAGACAAATACTTGTAGTATACGTTAAGGCGACGAAAAAGTGACAATGTTTTAAAAATTTTATTTTTGTACAAAAAATCTGATTTCTTATTGAGATTGTCTGTTTGACAAAAATAATGATACAGCTTATATTTTTGCACAACTTCCTTATTATTTGTATATAAAACTGCCAGTAAACTGTACATAAGATAACCGATGATCATTTAAATTTAGCGCTAAAACTAGAATATAAATGGCTACCGATTATTTAAAATTAATCGGGGAAAACTACATAAAATAGTCGCAGAGATTTTAAATTTTGCGCTCAAACTAGACTGAAATATGGTATCAAGTATTAAATATTAGCCCCGGAAACCTCTACACAGAATGGTTGCTAAGAATTTAAATTTGCTCAAACTAGGAGAGAAAATGGCCACCACGTATTTCAATCATTCCGGAAAAACTGCACACAAAATGACCACTCAGAATTTAATTTTACTTTATATTTGGATAGAAAATGGTTATCAAGTATTTTAAGGTAACCCCAAAAAACTGTTACATGGCTGTTGTGAACAACTGTTAAAACTGTTATATAATGACTGCTGCGAATTTAAATTTACTGTTCAAACTATGATAGAGTACGTTCTGCGCTCTAGAAGTGATTAGCGTGCCTACCCTTAGCTTTTTATTGGATTAAGTTTTCTGATAGTTTTGTTATTTATTTCGTTCTCGTTTTTGATTTTTGTATTCCTTTGTTTGTTTTGTTGTGTTTTAGTTTTGTTTTTTCTTGATTTGCTGCGTTTAGTGTTAAATTTAACTTTTTCCTACGGTCTACCGTTGTTAGGGTAACCTAGGCTAGACTTTGATTTTGTTGTTTTAGGCAATGTAAATATATTTTTGTACTTAACTGGGATTCTTAGCAGTGCAATGGTGCTTTTCGGATTTATTTTTGTGCATTTGAGAGATTTTGTATCGGTTTTAGTTTGTTTATAACAGCTGATAGTTTTTTCTTTTGGACTTTGTCCACTTTAGCCAGTGAAGTCAAAATGACTGATGTTCAGGACTATGAGACCGAAGAGGATCATCATTCCGTCTGTAACTAGATTAGAAAATGACTACTATGTGTTTAAAATTAATCCGGGAAAACTGTACACAAAATAGTTGCTGAGAATTTTAATTTAGCGCACAAACAAGGATAAAAAATGGCCATCACATATTTAAAATTTTCCCGGGGAAACTTTACATAAAATGATCACTCAGAATTTAAATTTGCTTTATGGCTTAAAATGATTACTAAGTATATTAAATTAACCCCGAACAACTGTATATAAAATGGCTGCTGCGAATTTAAATTTACCGCTACGATTAGAATAGAAAGTGACTACTTAGTATTTAAAATTAACCCAAGGAAATTGTACATAAACTAGTTACTGAGAATTTAAATTTAGTTTAGGGCTCAGAAAATAAAATTTTCAAGCAAAGTTTCATAAAAAATATATTTATTTTCATCTTTTTCTGAATCAATTCTAAAAAAAAAATATTCTTTAGATCTATTATATAACTGAGTTTCATAAAAAGTACATTTATTTACATTTCTTTTAAAACTGAACTTCATCTTTTACAAATCAATATAATATATAATATAATATTAAAAAAATATTTTCTTTGAATTTTTTACAATGTGAGTTTTTTTTGCGAGTAATATTAACAAAAATTTTAAGTAAAATCTTTATTAAGTTTAACCCCCTTCGAAATAAAGCAGTCGCTAAATTATTTTCCTTCACCCATTAACCTGGAATTTTTTTAATTTCAGAAAATCAATCTCCTTGTAACACAAATTTTCACTTCTCTGAAGTTACCTGCAAGATAAATCAATCCTGTAATATTTACTTATAAACATAGATATGTAATATAGTAATATTTGCAAAGAGTTAAATTACAATCGAGAAATTAATAATTATCTGCTTTTTCTTGAAAATTTCAATTTTTTTTAATCAATCGCATTGAAAAATCCAATAAATCGATAAATTACTGCGAAAAAATATTAGTAAGAAAACAAATTACGTTTTATCTGCAAACATTAATTGTAGATGTTCTTGTTCTGCGTCTAACTGCTGCCACATAAACCAAACTGCTACATAAAAAGAAAATATATTTTTCTTTTGTTCCCGATAACCGCGAAAACTGCTGAACCAATCATTACAAAATGTTAATTGTAACTCTCTTACGTTGCCTAGAATATTTACCACAGTTCAAATCATCAACCTCACCTCTACATCAGTCATTGTTAAAAAGAAGTATAAATTCGCGTAAATAACCTAGAACTTCTTTTACTAAATTTAATAGCATTGTCTATATCGTTCTTCCTTGTTTAAATGTATTATCGATGCCAGTATTGTCTTTTTCATAGACTTATTACGTGATTTCCTAAATTTAATGTCATTTTTTCTATTAAAAAAATCGATTTCTATTATTATCGTAATATATTGAAAAGAAAATTAGTTTTGTAATAAAATTAAAGGGAATGACCACTATTTATGGATTTCGATCTCAGTTTAGACCTCTTCAGAAAGCTACTTATACGTTTTACTGAATTTAGTATCATTGCTTATTCTAACCAATGAAAGTGATCAAACTTCTGTACTTTGCCGAGCTGGGAGCAAAGTAATTGAATAACTTTAATATCCTCCCGATTTCATTAATCATTTGATTCTCGGAACACGTCTTTCATCTAAACATTTTATTTTACCCGGTTAGATGTGCATAGCAACAATTTTTGTGAGCAACAGCCGACAGTAAATTACTAAAAAAATATTTCCATTCTTTGAAGTTCTATTTATGCATGTAGCGATGGTGAAGCGGTGATGGGGATTGCTAGTATATTATATAAAATGTAATACTTTGTAAAAATATAGCAGGTTAGACGTGCTTCACCTTCAAGAATTTAAGCATAGACTACTTACTGTTCTCCGTAATTAACAAAAAAATAAAATTTCGACGTTCCGTAGTTTACAAGCAGTTACCTATCATTTTGAAGTGCATGCTGTATGTTAAATTGTTAATCAATTTGTTACAAAAAAAACCAAAGTATTGCATAAATTTTCCAGCTGCTAATAATAAAAATTAAAAGAGTAGTAGAAAAAAAAATAATTGGATATACATTTTATGGAGGTGGGAAATAAATATTAAGAAATATTTTTCTAAAAATATTCATATATAGATTAAGCTTAACAAATCTTCTTAAATAAATTTTTCTCTAAATCTAATAGTCTCTTCAATAAAGGCTAGAATAAAAAAAGTAGAATTTTCAAAAAACCTCTGCATTTTAGATCCAGGGTCTGTCGTTTAAAAAAAAATTGTAGGCTTTTAAATTATAAACTTTCAAAAAGGTTTGAAAAATATTTAATTGTAAGAGAGACAAAGAAAAAAAAAGACAAACAAAAATATATTTCAATTTTAAGAGTTAGGAGTTGATTTAAAAAAATATATTTTGGATTATTTTTAAATGCATTGAAGGTAACAAATTTGCTTTAAAAGAAGTTTTTCTTAAATGCCTCTGAAGAAAATCGACATTATTTTTTAGCGATATCCCCTTTACGAATTTGAAAAATAAATGTTATCCTTGCCCCTTATATAAAAATATTTGAGTTAAATTTTTAGAAAATTCTTATGCAGTTGACGAGAGTTACTGTCATCCAAGATCTTAATAAAATCTCGGTCCGATGGCAACTCTACCGACTGGATTTTATATGGCTAATAATTTAAGTCTACGAAAAATCCGACACACTGAGCCTTTGGCAGTTTAAGTGTCGATGCATGTTTGTATGCGAATATCTTGGGCTTATTTAGCTATAGCACTTCCCTTACACGCTTGATATTCTCTGATGCCTGCATACATTTTCACACATTCTACCTGTTCGTTGTGTTGTGCAGATGCTGTAATGCAAACCACCTCCACTCATTGTAGTGATAGTGTGGGGATCGGATTCTTTCGCGTGTCTTCTAAGTGTGATCTAAGTACTCGCTTTATAACCACAACAGAATCACCATTTTTGAAAATAATTTCAATAGCAAACAATCGAGGTACAGTCAACCAACGCCCCATGATGAGTGAAATGGTATCTCTACCTCAACAGGTTCGTACATATATCATGCCATCCATACTCTGAAACTACGTGATTATTATACAAGGAAAAATCGTAGGTGAATGCTGGTATTCCCAGTATTTTACAGATTTCTTTGGAATGACAATTGAAATTAATATCAGTTCCAAATTACAAAACATCACTTAGGTACTATCGTTGGCTAGTCTGATACAACCTGTTTATGTTACTTGTAAAATTACTACTCGTATGATCGAACTTAAACCCCGATCAAGCATGGCATTTTTTGCTAGCTACAAAATTTTCATTTTATATTCCCACAGCATAAATAGAATGCAACTAATTCATTTAAATAAATATTCGTTCTCTAGTAATATAAAATGATATTCTCTTTGCAATTTTAGGGAAGAAGTAGATATGATCCACCTTTTGGTCAAATGTCCAGCTCTATCTGAATTTCGGTGTAAACTCCTTGAAAAAAGGGATTTATCCTTAGGTGAAAGGAATAAATTTGACAAAAGAAATACAAAAGTAAGAATATTGAAGTTTATTAAAAATACAACCAAAATGTGGCAGATTTTAACTAGGTATTACTAAAACAAAATTCTCTAGTACAAAACAAAAATATTAAATATTAAAAAAATAACATAACTCACA
Source organism: Lycorma delicatula (assembly GCF_047948215.1). Classification (NCBI taxonomy): domain Eukaryota; kingdom Metazoa; phylum Arthropoda; class Insecta; order Hemiptera; family Fulgoridae; genus Lycorma; species Lycorma delicatula. Next base: position 31,963,994 of record NC_134466.1, read on the forward strand.
CGCGCGTAACCATGTACTACCTGAATTAGGAAAAACTTTAAAAATATCAGAGTAAATTTAATATGAAACTGAAATATAAGTGATTCAAAAATAATGTTAAAAATTTGAAATAGTACTAAAATTTATTCAAAATACTTGTTCAGTTGGTTGTAGTTGCGTTTTATTTATAAAAAAATATATTAATTTTTTAATTTATAAAATTTACTGTCGTTCAATATAAGTCCTATTGCTGATTTGGTAGACATTTCACCTGAAATCAATTACCACTCATGACTAACGAATTGGTCAAGTTAACCCAAATATATGGCGATTTGTTCCCCAGATTCTCTATTATTTTATCAGGTCGTGCGAAAAAAATTATAAGATAATACAGTTTTTACAGATTTTGGTCATAAAACTATTTCAATATAAATGATTTTCTTTGTTTCTGCTAATGATATATTCAAAGATGTCATATGTACAATTAATTATTTAAACCGATAGATCTTTGAATAATGTTTTTTCTACTTATAAACGAAACATTCGTTTGTATTAAAAGAGAAAAAAAGCTTTTTAAGGTTTTTATTAGGTAGCTTACGGTAAATCAATCTAACATAGAAATTGAATATCCGCAACTAACTTATATGTTTATACCCTTTAGAACGTTTCTTGATATATTCAGTTATAACAAAATTACGTTACGTAAAGTGGCTCTACATCCTACCGGAAAATCATATTATATTAGGTGAAAATAAGATAAAATCTTTATAACTTTTATATACAACGTCAACGTTGAATATATATATATATATTTTTTTATATAAGTGTTAGCTGTTTATTTTAGATTGATTTTTTTTTCTCTTCCTCACCGGAATTACGTTTGATTTACCACCCTAAAGCTCCGCCAGAAGTCCCCATCTACAGATCGGTGATGAGACGCTGGAGCGTCCCATCACTCCTCGACGAGGCTATCCCGCGACGGAGCCATCATAATTTTACGCTCCACAGCGAGTTCAACTCAGATTGATTTAAATCTCACCTTTAGATTGTTTTGTGTTATTTTTATAAAAATTAAATTCCTTTACAAGTAAATAGTTAGATTTAAAACAAATAAAAGGTAATATGTAGTTCTGTAACAAAATTTAATTACAATTTTAAACGTAGTAAGTATCGTCATTTCCATGAGAAAATTATTTTTCTGGATACATATCACATATTACATATTTATATCTATATATTAATATATATATATATATATATATATATATATATATATATATATATACATATATATTTATATTTATTACATATTTTTATTATTCCTCCTTAATAAATAATTTAATTATGAATAATAAGATAATAGGTATGGAGTAACACAGCAGTGATCTTTCTTTACATGTATGATTATAACATGGTGGCACGTGAACAAACGTATAATACAAGATAACAGTTGTTATTAGGATTCTCAGTGCGATAAAACAATACAAAACAAGCCTATTAAAATTTCTTTATGCTACCAAAAATATTATTCATCGGGAATGATTCTGCATCCACCGCTAGCAGGTTAATTAAATGCTTATATTTTGGCTTTATTGTTTTGTTTATATTTGTTGTTTTTCTAAGTTGTTTAATTCTTTAATTTTAAAATATTAAAAATTCTGTTTCCTTTTGGTTAAAACCTACCACATTTTTATATATATATATATATATATATATATTCAATAAACTTCCAAATTCTTACGTACGTTTGTGTTTAGCTTCTGTATATTTCATTCATATCATTTTAATTATAATCAAATTCTCTACGAGTTTTGTTTAAAATATTTTATTTCATGCCAAACATAAAATATTGTATTTTTCGACCATAATCTCAAAAAATACTTCACATACAGTCCAGGTACCTACTTTATTAGATTTTCAGGTCAAAAACAATAAGAAATCACTAATCCTGTACCTTAATTAACTTCCTAAAAATTTCAGTATACCTCATTTCATCGGGGGTAGCTGAAATCCAAACGAAAAATTTCACTAGCTGTAACTCATAAACGAAGAATTTTAGGGCATATGTTTATATCAACTTTATCTATTATTTTCACGAGTAGAATAGGATATGAAAGTACCAGGAGAACTTCGTGATACATTCTATATATATATGTATATATTTACTTATTTATTTATGTAGGCCTAATATAAAATTTCTAGTCAAAAATTTCCAAAACTAGTAGACCAATATCATTGACATATAGATATGTTGTAGTTGCATATCAAATTCAAGAAGACTGTGTAATGGTGTATTTTTCTTACGCGGTTATGTAGCGAGTCACTGTGATTAATGAATTTAATTTATTATTTTTAGTTATTTCATCAAGTTACGGTTATAATAATTTAATTTTCTTATAAACTGAAAATATATTTTAATATTAAATATAAAAAAATTATACCTCTTTTAGTTTTTTCATTTATTTTGTTTTATTTCTTGCGAAAAATTATACAAAATAAAATGAAGAAAAGTCGGTCTTCTTGCACAGTTTTGTACGAGAACTTTTTTATTTTTATTATTAAAAATAATTATATTAAGATTTAGAAATAAAACAGTGATGAGAAATAAGAATTCCTTTTTTTATATTAAGAAGATAATTGTTATATCGATCAACACAAACTAAACATATCCAGTTAAAGTATCGAAAACTTTTTCATATATCACATTTTCATTCCATCTATACACAACAAATTTAATTATACTATTGTAAAATTCTTAATCAAATATTCATAGCCAAAGAAATAAAACTGATAAAGTTAAAAGGATTTCTTTAGAGACAATATTGAAATTTCTTATAGAACTTGTACATAAAAGTGATAATCTTAAATTTTGTTTTTTAATACAAATGAAAATTACAAAGTATTCACAAATGAAATTATTTTTAATTCGCAAGATTTACTATTCTAGTTTAAATTTTATTTTATTATTAATTTTAAATCTACTTTTTCTTCTACTTTTTTCTTTAAATCTTGCTAAATTATAAACCGTATACTATTTAAAATTCCAAGTAAAATCAATATTATAATATCCGATGATTTTTAAAGTTATTTTTGTAAGTAAATCTGATTTGTTGACAAATAAAATAACTCAAATTTGAGCTAGCCGATCTATATTATGCTTTTACTTATATTTCCCAACGAACAATTAAAAACTCCTTTATCCTCTTTATACTACAGTATTTTTTTAATAAATTCCCATTAAAATAATTTTTGGTCCTAAAAGAAATAGGTTCTTCAAATCATACGTAAAAGCAATATTACCTCCTAACGAAACCCATTCAGATATATGACACTCAGATTTTTTATTATGCTAACAATGTAATTTAAGCTTGGTAAAACTTTCAAACTAAAATTTTCCTTATCAAAACTTACCCATATTTCGTCGCTAATTACAGGAGTATATTACAATCCGGCGAATAAACACAAAATACTCCAATTACTGATACATCGAAAATATGAGACTGAGAGCAAAAGAAATCTCATATGAAACTGAATTGTTAACTGTTCGATAAAATAAAATTAATCTGTTTTCAGGTAAAATATATAAATATATATATAAATTCATTTTTATTTATGATAGATATTAGCTAAAATGAAATACATTTTCCCTGTTAAATATATTACCATATATATATATATATATATATATATATAAAAGTTATTTCTTAATAATATTTCTGTTTTTAAATACAAACTTTTAATTTATTACACGTACAACATTTTTACATATATAAATATTCTGTGTATAATTTACGTTTATTATATAAACTGTTCAAATACAAAGAGTAAAAGACTCTTTCAAATAAAAACTTAGATGTTCATTCCAACGCAGTAAGTAGTAGGATGTGTGTCAGATATGTATGCTAACAACGCAAGTTCGAGACTAAATAAAATATACAGAACTTTGGTCTACTTTGTTTGTAGCTGGTTAGTGGTTTCAAAATTTCTATTTGTTCTTTAGTTTGTATTTAACTCAATTTTTCATAACGCATCCATGCGGATGCGTTATGAAATTCATTTATTTACCCTTTTTGATTCATAAGCTTGAAGCTTGTGCGTAGGATAACGAAATGGAATTTTGTAGCGTATGAAAAAATGTATGCCTGATTGGGATTCGAACTCGGGATCTCCAGGATTTTGTTTCCTTTTTTGTAGGATACTTCGTAGCTAAAAACTTTTAATTTCAATCATCACCATAAAACTGGAATTTGGTTCCTTAATAGAAAATAGCCATTGTAGAGGGTTATGATCGGAGAATATATTAAATTTTCTTCCGTCTATGTAATCCCTGTAACCGTCTTAAATTCCTTTACGCTCCTACCGCAGACCCCTACACTAGAGCTGCATGAAGAAAGGTCGACTTGACAGTGGACATCAGCATTTGTCTTTTGGAGATGCGCGAAGCCGCTTGAGTTGTCAGCAATTGGTTGAACTCCTTGAGCGTCCATTCGGCTTTACAACACGCTTTGACTCCGGTTGACTGAAGCAACAAGAACTGTCTGTTTGAATTCCCAAGTATTTGACTCAGTTCTTAAACTGTAGAGGCTGATCGCCTAGCTTTAGATTTATCTGTCCCACCACTCTCCTTCCAGTAAGAGTAGTATACTCGCATTTGTGTGGAGCTAATGTAAGGCCATGCTCCTGTATCTAAATATTAATCATGTCTAGCGCCTTATTTCTTTTGGTCTCAAGCTCGGCATCCGTCCTTTCACTAACCAGTACGGCAATGTCATAAGCTGTCATAAGCAAAAGCAATCGTCTCAGAACCGTTCAGCAGAGGAAGGCGAAGCACACCATCTTATGCCAGTAGCCATAGTAATGGGCACAGTACTGATCCCTGTGGCACACCTACTGACATCTCAACCCCTTAGGGAAAGACACTCCACCCCCTTGTGACGCTCTAGGGCACCACACCTCCCCCCGTTCCTAGCCCTGATGGGCTTTAACGGCAGCACACTTACTGACTGCTGAAATCGCAGGGCCCCTCCTTGTATATTAGCCGTCACCCAGCAGTCGCTAAAATATTCTCCCTGACGTTTCAGGTAGTCGCTGATTCCTTTGTGCCGAAGCGTAGAGATGATTGTCGACCATGGCACACTACCGAACGCTTTGCGTATGTCGAGCATAATGAACATCGGCATGCGCCTGGTCCTCCATGTCCCCTGTCTCGTGGTGACGACCACCCAATTGACCACCTTCGTTACTGCCTGTATTGTTGACCGTCCTATCCAAAATCCGTATTGGTTAAGGTGGATGCCGACGCCCACCTACAACTCCTCAACTATGACGCCAGCATCCTTTCGACTGATTTGCTGACATTGTTAATAAGACATAACGGACGATATTCGACATCTTGACCATCTCTAGAGTGCTTGGGAAGGGAGACTAGGCGCGATTCCTTCCAACAACCTGGGAAGCATTTGTTTTCAAGACCGTAGTTCAGTACATCTGTCATTTCCCATGGCACTTTCAACATTATACCCTTCAAAACCGCCGCCGGGATGCCATCTCGGCCGGGACTCTTCTTGTTGTTCAATTTGGCTATAGCCTTAAACACCTCTTCTTGTGAGAAGCGTTTTATCTCGCAATCAGTAACAAAAGTTTGGAAATCTGTTCGCTCGCTTGCTCCTCCGTGAGGACGCGCAATCGTCTACCGAAACGTTTCATCGCTATTTGATAAGCCCACCTCCACGGGTCTGCATCAAAGTCTCCGCAGAACTCACGCCATTTTTCAGTCTTAGGCTGTTTAATGTCATAATTGAGTAAACGCCTACAATTCACATAATTGAGCGCTGCCTCTTCATAGACCTCTCCCCCGGTTAACCTAAGAAATTGTTTACGACGTCTTAGTCGTTGCAGTTCCTGTCTCTTCGTCGCGATGCTGTCAGATAACGAGTAAGCATGTTTAGATCCTCTACCTCTGCTCGGTATCGGAGATATCTCCTAGATTATCAGTTATTCCTGAACATCTTGTTTGAATGTTCTGCCGTCACTGATTTTGTCCGTCATTTTTGCGAACAATATAGCCACCTGCGCTTAAGTGAATCTAGTGAGTCTCTGGATATTAGCCGTATGAAACAATATATCGTATATCTCCAAAAGCGTGGTCAAATAATGTAGTCTGTAGTAATTTAAGTAATTATGTACTAGAAAAATGAACTGTGTTTAAAACTTGCAAAAGCAAGAAGGTGAGTATTTGAGTAATGCGCATGCTTCACTAGGTGCCTCATACCTATCTACAGGCGGAACCTGTGTAGGGATGGTCTTATCCCCTCCTAACGCTAATCTTTTCACATCAACCTTAGTTTTACGAGTAGTCTGAAATTATATCTTGCTGAATCAAGTCGGCGCATCCGAAACCGATTACCAAACTGGTAATTATTAATACATGTTACACATATTTCTTAATTAAAATGTATTTTTATCAGAATTTTATATATATATATTAATAACGCGTACTTATATTTTACATCTAATTTAGTTTATATACATGCCTGATTTAATATATATGTATATATATATATATATATATATATATGTATAAGAAAATTGAAAATCTAATAATTTTTTAATTTAAAAAAATCATTGATTCCTTCTCACTTCAACTTAGCACAAAAAACAATACAAATTTTTACCACTGATTCAGTTTTATCTATAATCAATATTATTTCACTTGTTTACAGATTATTAATAACTTAACTTTTTTTTCTTAATATTGAAATGATTTTTAGAAATAATGATCTTAGAAATTCTCCTTTTCTGGGCTATAATATATCATGTTTATGAATTTTTAGTGAAACGATTTTAAAGAACCTGACAAGTATTGCATGACTTTGCCGGATACAAATAATAAACATTAAATTAGTTAGAATCAAAGGAACAAAGCAACAGAATCTATACTTTCTAAACATTTTCTAGAATTCTATTCATACGTAGGTTAAGCATTACAAATTTGTTTAAGTAAAGTTTTCTGTAAATCTACTTCTGTTTATTGTAAACCTACTTCAATAAAGGCTAAAATATGAAAAAAAAACACAATTCTACATTTTCAGTTCATGGTCAATAACTTAAAAAATTGTAGGCATTACCTGATAGCACTATATATGAAGTATAAACTGTCAAACACGTTTTGAAGAATATTAGCAAATATTCTCAAAATTTTGTGAAATAAAGCAAAATAACAAAATACATAAATTTCAGTTTTAAGAGGTGGGGATTGATTTTTTAAAAACCATTTTTGGATTATTTATATATATATATATATGTTTTGTACATATCAAATTTGCTTTAATAAAGTTTTCTCTAAATGCTTCTGAAGAAATCAAAATTGAATTTTTTGCGATATCCTTCACCCTCTAAACGAATTTTAAAACATACATATTTGTAAAACAACGCCATACCCCATTTTTCGTAGGACCGCCAGAATATTTTCTTTAATATTCTAGTTATACTCGCCAAGAAAGTAAAAGTATCAACAATTTAATATCCAAAACTTTCTAAAGATATTTGTAATTGTTATATTTATATTTTTTTTAAACTTTATTTCATAACTGATTTAGCAATTACATGTTCGTTTCATTTCCCTAATAAAAAATTATTTTTCTATTTATAGTAAAGAACTGAATTTGTTTTATTTTCTTTCCGCATTGTTGTCCAACGGAGCAAGCAACAGATGAAAACCGTTTTTTTACTATATTAATTTTATACAAATTGGACATACAGTGGTGTTGCAATTTATTAATAATAAATAGTAATAATATAATAATTCTTATTATTTCAAATTATTATTGATAAATATACATATTTATCAATATATCATATTTATCAATTTATCTATATATATATATATATATATATATATATATATATATATATATATATATATATATATATATATATATATAGTTTTTATCACAATAAAACTCTTCGTGTTTAGTATACAAAATTGACACAGTTATGTAAAAATCTAAACTTATTTTAAGTAGTCTACTGCAATAAAAAAATAAAATCTTTAAAAAAATAAATTTGAAAAAATGAAACGATTGAATATATTCATAAAAGAAGAAGCATAAAAATATTAATAAAAACTATTTATTCATGTATTACATATTTGTATATATATATATTTTTTTTTTAACTAAAAACACATATATAATTTTAATTATCATCTTACCGTTCATTTGTCACACGAATTTCCTATTTGTTTCGCTGCATCAGTGTATCTCCATCTTCAGGGAATAAAAATATTCACAATTACGTTTGGTCAGTTTTACATAAAAAACATACATAATATCGCACCTTAATATTACATTCTGTGGTAGTATAATATGTAATGTTATATCACCCACTACAATATAACATATAATATTTTTATAATATTATGTAATATTGTGGTGTGATAATATGATTTTTTTTATTATTATGTGAAACTGACAATCGTAATTGTGGATATTTTCATTCCCTGATGATGCTGATACACTGATGCGGTGAAACATGTAGGAAATTCGTATGACTAAAGTATGTTGACGATAATTTGTTTTTAATAAAAAAGAACTATATATATATATATAAAGACCATACGATAAAAAATTGTGATCCAATAGTTAATATATATAATTTAGTATGTAAATTTAATATATGTAAGCACTATTAAAGAAATGTTTTCCTGTAAAAATTAATATTAATAATTTTTATAACCATTATATTATTATAATTTATAATATTTATATATATATATATATATATATATTAGGTATATATTTTATAATAAAATAGTATTTTTTTATTATAATTATTATGTAATTAGCAATCATTAATGATCATTTAATGAAATTTGTATTAATGAAATTGTAATTTATATTTTGCAGGATTAGAAGACCAATGGATGTTGATGGTAAATGTTGATGACAGCGAAAATCCCAACGAAATTCAACCAGTCACATACCAGCCAGAGCAATAAGGTCAAGTGTAGGAATATAATCAGCAGACGAAGCATTCAAATTTTGAAGGTAACACAGTAGTAAAAATACCAGTAACTGATGAACCAGTTAGTTTTGGAAAAAATAAAATTATATTAAAATTAGTAAAAAAATAACCCCCATAAAGACAATAAAGCATTTTGTTAACAGGAAAAGTAAGATAATGATAGAAATATCTGATAATAATTTTTCAATTATATTATTATTAATTTTATAAAAAAATATTTAGTTCCTAATATAAAATATAGTCTGTATTTTGTAAATACAGCAACTGAAGCAGAATATTTAAAGTAAAAACAGTTACAATTAGTAAGATATGCAAATAAAATTTTATATATTAGAATGAAAAAGAATTAAACAATTATCATATAGATGAACTAATCATAGAGGATAACAAGAAAATTTTCAGTAAATTAAACGAACATATTTTTATGTATATGTAAATAAATTAAATACAACCTTACCAACAATTCGTACGCAGTCTCTTTTCTAGTACTTTTGGTTATTCGAACATCCTCAGGAAAAGTTATTCTATAATTTATATCGTTAAAATTAAATTACGTAAAAAGTAAAAACTGAAGTATAAGCTAAAGTAAAAAATAACCATTCCTTCATAATAAAATTTGATAAAACAAATAGTCCCGTCATATTTCAAAATGAGGCATATACTTAAAAAGCAAATCAATTCATAAAAGATAATAATTTTAAAGAAATAAAGGATCCTACCCTAAAAATTAAAAAAGACATATCATCTAAAATTAATAAATGTAAATATATTTTTAGGGATACCCATAATAAACCAAAATTTAATTTAACCAATGTTCATACCGTCATATTCAAAGCCTTTCTCAAAACACATAAAGAAGGCTCGCAATACGTCCACTTATAAATTTTATCAATTCACCCAGATATCAACTGAGCAAATTTCTAGCTAAAAATTGGAAAAAAGAATTAATTAAAATAATAAATACAATCTAAAAAATAGTTATGAATTATTAAATATCTAAAATAAAAATAAACAGATTAACTAAACTCATAACCGTGGACGTAAAAGGTATGTACACTAATATTGATGCAAAAGAAAATATAAACATTATATATATAACCGATTATCTAAATCAAATTTACATATTGATAGGATAAATTAAATAACCGATTTACTTAAACTATGCTCTAATTTTAACTTCTTTAAATTCAACAGTAAATAATACCGGCAAGAAAATGGACTTATTATGGGATCACCCCTCTCAGCTATCATGGATATTTACACGGATGAGTTTGAAAATACATTTTTACCTAACGTTTTTAAAAATTACTAAATCCTTTTACATAAAAGATACGTTGATATTTTAATTATTATTAATAAAAATACAAATAATGACATAAATATATTTTTTTTATAAAATTAATGCAATAAATCACAATATCAATTTCACAATAAATCATGAAATTAATAAATAGTATTAACTACTTAGATGTGATCATTGAAAAAAGTTGTAATAATACTTTAAAAATCGATATTTAAAGAAAACCAACAACCTAATAAACCAACAAGCTAATTCATCTCATCCATGGAGTCAAAAAATGGCAGCTTTTAATTCTCTAATCTATAGAACTATTAAATATCTTTTATATACTTGTTGTATACTAACGTCATTGTTTATTATAAATTAACGAATGAACTCTCTATTATTAATTTACCTTTACGTTGCTTCACACTTGTTTATTATAAAGTTAATGGGAGTGCAAGACCAATAGATTTATAAAAATATGTGCTAAATTTTACAGCGTTCATATTACGTTCTACCAGTGCATAGTGTGTTTGCGTTGTTGTTACTTTTAAATTGACAATTTTCGACCTACTTATTAATTCAGTTGATTGAAACGAATTTTAATTATTATTTTTAAAAATTAAATGTAACTAAGTAAGTAAAATTAAATGTACTAACAAAATTATTTTTAAAATTAAATGTAACTAAATAATTATTTGTTGCATCATACGCTGTTCATATTTTAGCCTGTTAAATAATACAAAGAATTTTCATATTTTTGTAGTAACATGTTTTCGAAAAACTTCAGTCGTGTAATTATAAGCTGAAAGTAAACTTAGTATTTACTATTTAGTGGTTTGCATCATTCTAATGACTTTAAAGATATATTTTTTTTTATTGTACAATGTTTTACTTTGTGATAATGCAACAACTCTTAGTAAAATTATTAATTTATTTATTTTTTTCTTTTCCAGATTAAAATAAAATAATTTGTTTTAAAACATTTTTAACAAAACGAAGTATTGTATAAAATTTTGGAAACGGTTTTCAAATACAAAAATATTTAATCAGCACTTCTGTTTCAGGTAATATTAATTATTAAATTATCGGTATTTATTTAATAATTTATTTTATGAAACGTGTTTGCAAAAAAGAAATAATTTTGCGTAACGAATATGTACGCAGTTGATGAACAGGATGATGATGAGGAAGAAGTATGTGATATTTGTTCTAATATCAGTTCTGAATGCCAAACCATGTAGGACTTGGTTCCGGATGACCCTTCTAGTTTAGACAATCAATTTGATGAAATGTGAACGATTATTTCCCGATTATTTAATAGATATGGTATATGAATCTTTAGATCGTGAAGAATGTGAAAATTAAGAAGAAATAGAAGTAACTTTTGCAGTTAGAGTGATAGTGGAAAACCCCATTTCATTTTCAGAAATATTCCATCCGCTACACTGTGATGGCTGGAGTGGGATTACATATTTTAAGAAATAATTTAAAATGAATTCACTAATAATCATAATATAAAATATAACAATTTTAATTAAAAATTTTATTTTTTCAGTATTATGCACTTATGCAGAATCGTGTCAGAATGAAATAATTGCATTGTGTGATGAAAATTTAACAACCCATAGAATTCAATATAATTCTCACATGCTATTGTAGGTGATTTTTATATACTGATGTTCTTCAGCTAGTTTTTTTATTTCACATTTCAACCCTTAATTTACTTATTGACGAAGTTGAGAAAATTATTAATCCAAAAATCTAGGCGCTCTTACAAAAAATAAATATTTAAATAATAAATTCGTTTTTAAACAGTCGTGCAAGAAGAGTTATTCTTTTCGATGATGAAGAGGATGTGCAGTTAGTCGGTCAAGTCGATAATGCTAATATCTTGCGAGGTATGGAGGCTACTGAGCAGTAGTATGTTTTGTTTACATTAAACTGTAAATTGCCACACGATTAGGCCCCCTCACTTACAGCTGAATGTAAACAGGTTATTTAAACACATTAGAGAATTTACCGAGGTCTATTTTCACGAGTCGACTGCCACTTTTAAGTTAAATTCTCACCACAAAAACGTCTATCTACCACAAAAAGTGCTCCAAAACCCGACTCAGTTTTTTTCTATAATCGATTCCAATATATTACAGCCGTATATGAGGTTTCTTCTACGCTATTTTCCAGATGCAAGCGTCTTTCTACTACAAAAACCATACCAAAACGCGACTCTGTTCTCTTCCCGAGGATCAGAAAAAGATTCGGCCGAATTTAAAAAACAGGCCGTATCTCGAAAACGGTGCGTTCTAGCCAAATTCTAACGCGATTGAAAGGCTTAACTGGTACTTTCCGATTTTGTGAATCGACTGCCGGTACTTTCATCCGTCTAAGTACGGCCGTTCACGAGTTACGCCCTTTTCATACCACTTTTTGAAATTGGTGCAGAAATGAATTGAAAATTTCTCAGTAAACAGTTTTAATCACTTTTAAATTAATGTAAAAAAAATCGTACATCATTACTTTCAGCAAAAGCCGAATAATCGATTTCAATAAATTGATCCAGAACCCAAGTAACTTATTTAAATACATTAAAGAGGATCACACCCGTATATGTGTAACTTATTCAATACATTAGAAAAGATTCTGCCGAATTTTAAAAATAGGCCATATCTCGAAAACGGTGCGTCCTAACTCAAGTCTAACGCGATTTTAAAAAGCTTAACCAAGAGGGTACTTTCCGATTTTTAGAAACGATTGACGGTACTTTCATCCGACTAAGTTGGCCGTTTTCGAGTTACGCCTTTTTAGCAATATTTTTTAAATTGGTTCTAAAATTAATTGAAAATGAGTTCTTACCACTCTGTCAAGAGTTTTAATCACTTTTAAAATAATTGAAAAAAAAAATCGGATATCATTACTTTCAGCGAAAGCGAAATGTTTTTTTCAATAATCGATTTCAATAAATTTATCCAGAATGTGCGTAGCTTATTCAAATACATTAAAATGATCCAGAATGTGCGTAACTTATTCAAATACTTAAAGAAGATTGGGCCAGTATACGAGTAAATTATTCAATACATTAGAAAAGATTCTGACGAACTTTAGAAATAGGCCGTAACAGGAAAACGGTGCGTCCTAGGGCATGTTTAACGCAATTTTGTAAGGCTGAACCGAAAGGGTACTTTCCGTTTTTTTTGTATACGATTGGTACTACTTTTATCTGTATAAGTTCGGCCGTTCTCGCGTTACGCCCTTTTCACAGAATTTTTGGTAATTTGTGCCGAAATGAATTGAAAATGAGTTTAAACTTGACTTGAAAACGAGTTTACCACTCGTTTAACAGTATTAATCACTTTTAAATTAATCTAAAAAATCGGGCATCATTACTTTCAGCGAACGCAAATAAAAATAATTAAAATTTATACTTATGATGGTTGTTTAATTACTTTGCCGGTTAACGGTGAGTAAGCCACTACATTTTCATATAATACGTTATTGTATTTGGTTTAAAATTCTCTTTAACTTCAATATTAATTTTCAAATCAATAATGCCCATTTTTATCGATTCATCCTGTCGTGAACAATCAATCACGGACAAGGGATATTTGTTTTTATAATCTGAAAACGTATATGGCGAATCGTTCAATTTATAATACAATTATTTAAACTCTAGATTTTGCTGAAAGTAGTGATGACAACGTCGCGCAATAGATTTGACAATGTCGTCGCATAATAATAATACGTTGTTTATTTTATTATTTCGCGCGGGTTTCCTGTATAGCAGGAAAAATAAAAAAAATAATTGTTCTAATTTTATTTTCCATTTTACCAAGAAAAAATAATAGCTTTAATTTTAAAGAGATATGGCAACACCGCAAAAGATTTGGCAATGTCGCAATTGGCTACACTGCATTTGACAACGTCGCGCAATATGATTGACAAAGTCGCATAATAATACGTTGTTTATTTTATTATTTCGCGCGGTTTTCCTGTATAGCAGGAAAAAAAAAAAAAATAGTTGTTCTAATTTTATTTTCCTGTTTACCAAGAAAAAATAAAAATTGTTTTAATTCTAAAGAGATACGGCAACACCGCAATAATTGTAAAATTTCCAAAAGATATATTAAATGTTAATACATATATATATATATATATATATATATAAAATAATTACATATTTTAAAGTAATAAATATCAGTAGAGTGGTAAATGGAATCGATTAAATATATATATATATATTATAGCCGTAATACTTTAATATATATGAATTGAACAGTAATGTTATATGAAACCGTTTTTTATTCTGTATTTTCAGATTTCAGTTGTATCTGATTAAAATGAGTATCTGTTTGAAAACTATTTTTTTAATTTTATTCGTTTATTTATTCGAGCATAAAAATTTGTTTTAAAAATTATTAAGTATTAGAAAGATAATTTTTTTCTTTTTCCCGGATATAAAATTAAAGTTTTACTTTTATCTGCAAACTACATATGTTAATATAGTTATACCTGTTTCTATTTATTTACCTTCAACCTTTTATTCATAAAATTAATAATCCTCATTCAATGTTTAATTTTTAGGTAAAGAAAATAACAAAAATCGTTTTAATACAAACTGCATTTAAAATTTACAATAAATATATACATATTTGTTAAATTATTACATAGTTTTACATTTTATTCAAATTTGTTAATTCTGTAACAAAATATATTGTATAAAATTGTTTGTAGTTATGGAAATAATATCAAAGATGTTAGAAACGTACTGCATTAATAATCCTTCCATATTCTTAGATAGAAAACAACTTATATTCAATACCTGTGTTGAAAGATCAAAATTTATTAACATTTTAGATAGATTACTAGTTTCCTCAAAAAAAGATGATTGTATCATTTGTTATGATATTGTTTATGAAAGTGCAAAAAAATATTTAAAAACAGATCAAATTAAACGATGAATAATGTCATCTATGATGTAAATCAAAAAAATTATAATTGTGTATCATTTAAAAAATACATATTTTACTTAAAAATTATGTTATTTCATTGTATTTTATTGTTTAAAAATAAAATTAAAACTATATTCTGTTATTCTGTCGACCCATAGTAAAATATTTTGTTATGTTATTTTGTTTTTCGCATATTACATCATCAAGTATCATTATTGAATTCGGTTCTGTTTTTTCAGGTGCTACAATACGACAGTAAATTTTTAAGAAATAAATACTTCGGCTGCTACAGCGATTTAGAGAAAACATATATATATATATATATATATATATATACTGCTAAATCTTAGACCGCTAGGGTCGGATACAAGATTAAAAATTGCATTAGTCTTACCAGAATTTGAAGGACCAACAATTAAATATCTAATATTATCTGGAAGAAGAGGGCTGTGTCTCTTCTTCGAATTTAAATCTACTACATCGCCTAACAATCGGTCAAAATTAACTTCCGATCTTATTTTTCACTGTCCATTTCTGCCACTAAACATACTTGAACGGCGCAATTTATTTTATAAAGTACTTTTTTCTATCCACGAATCTTCTTTCTTATTAAATATCTTTCACTTATATATATATTTTTTTTAATTTTATTTACAATTTAAAACTTACATGATCATCCGTCAGACCTAAGTCTGTCGACAGATATACTAAAGAATTATTATTACATTATTAAGTGGTTAATGTAATAACCAATTTTTATGTAACAGCTAAAGATATTATTAGTTTTTTTTATATACTAAAGGTTGTAATAAAGGTTATACAAAGGTTATAAACTAAAGATGTTTACAGATATTTTGCACAAAAATAAGATTTTAATCGTTGCATTGCAAGAAAAGCGAAATTCTAGTCAAGAACCTTTCGAATCTCAAAATTATAGAATAAACAACGGAACTCCCGGAGAACGTGTAATCAAACAGTGTCCACAATTTGGAACAGGATTTATGGTTAATTTGAAAATTATCGACTTTGTAATTGATTTTAATCCGATCTCTTCTCGAATTGCTACTTTAACTATAAAAGCTTCCAATAAACAGTATACTCTAATTAACGCACACGCGCCTACTAACGAAAAAACAACAAATAATTAAATAAATCCGAAGTCGAAGAATTCTGGGATTTATTAGATCAAACGATTAATAACGTATATAAAAATCACACAAAAATTTTACTGGGAGATTTTAACGCACAATTACGCAAAGAAAAGAAGTATCGCGATATTATTGGTAAATGGCCCGCGCAAAAACGTACGAACAAAAACGAAATCAGATTAATAGAAATTTGCAGAAATCACGATTTAATTTCCAAATCGACTTATTTTATGAGAAAACCTAATAAATTAAAAACATGGAAGCATCCAGACTGGAAAAATGGCGAATACCAGTTAGATCACGTCTGTATGGATAAATTTGTACATAAAGAGATTCAAAATGTTAAAGTATTAAAAGGAACAGATACCGGATCTGATCATTATTTAGTTAAAATCGAAATAAAATTTACTCCTACAAAACGGAAATTAAACAAAAAGAATAAACCAAAAAGAGAATACGATTCTAGCGGATTAATTGAAAATTCTAATTATAAAAATTTAACTGAAATTTTGTGGAATCTGATTTGGATAAAATTATTCCAAAATTAAAAGATATCGCAAAAAAGGTTACACCTATAAATCCTAGGAAAAAACACAAGTGGTGGAACGAAAATTGCGATAAAGCCGTAACAGATAGGCATAATGCTTGATTGAAATTTTAAAGCGATAAATCTGAAGAATCGTATTAATCAACGAAAAATCGCATACAAAATTATTCGTAATGTAAAGAGAGAAAATCAAAATAATTTAATTAATCAAACTGAAGAGGACTTTAATAAAAATAATACTAAAAGTTACTATAAACAGTTTTATAATCGGTTACGAAAATACGAAGCTCCAACATTAATGCTTAAGGATAAATCTGGTAAAATTGCACATAATAATAAAGAAAACCGAAAGATTTACTAGAAATAAGTCTTAATACATAAATTAAAACGCCAGAATCAACCAGAAAACCGCCGACTTATAAAGAAGTAGAAAATGCACTTAAAGAACTTAAAAATAATAAAGGAAGCGGAGAAGAGCAAACAGTTGCAGAAATTTGGAAAAATGCAGGAAAATCAGTTAAGAAATCTTTGCATAATTCTCTGATTAAAATTTGGGACTCCGAAAAACTTCCAGAACATTGGACGACAGCTATTATACATCCTTTACACAAAAAAGGCGACAAGACAAATCCAGACATTTATCGTGGAATTTCGTTATTAGATTGTACGTATAAAGTTTTATCTAGAATTATTTACAATAGAATTAAGGGCCAACTAGAAAGCGAGCTAGGCGATTACCATTTTTGTTTTCGGCCCTGGCGTAGTTGTCCAGGTCAAATTATTACTTTGAAATTACTTATAGATATTTATAATAGAAAGCAAAAACTACAACTACCTTTTTGCCCATATTTCTTTAAACATTTTACACGATATATCCGGAGTCGCATGATCGTGGTATATATGTCTTAGGTTTCTTTCATCCTGACGAAAAACCATAAGAAAATTAGCATTATCACGGACTAATTGTTTAGGTATTTTGTTATAAGTTTGATTCGGATAAAACAGGTCAATGTTATTCTGTCGACGACCCATAGTAAAATATTTTGTTATGTTAATTTGTTTTTTGCTTATTACATATCAAATATCTTTCACTTATATACAAAGGTTGTAATAAGGGTAAACTAATAAATTCTTTTTCAATGCAAAATTAAATATAACCTTTTATGGAATACTTTTGATAACACAAGATAAAGATTCTATTAACTAGTTCAAAGGGTTTATCAAAGTCGAAGAGTTCACGTAAGATACTCATACTGAAATTTCAAAAAAATAAATCCAATAAGTTTTAATATCAGGTTCAATAATAATAATAATTAACTAAAAAGTTATATAGACTGTGAAACATATCTGTTAACAGACCTGCTAACAAAGGTTTTATTTGCTAATGATTATATATAATCTGACGAAAGAAAATTAAAACAGTGTTTGAACTATCTCCTAATGGGAATAAATTTTATATTGTATCAGTTAAAAATCTGATAGATGAAATAACTATTAAATCAAATAACATTGAATAACCTCAGATTAACTAGACTTTTTTTCATTTACTACCACTTTTTAGTTGATCGTCTCTAATATCTTTCGTAAATCTAACACGATCAAAATTCACCAGCGCGCAACAAAATACTGACTGGTGTTGCCGTTCAAGAATACAAACTTGAAGCATGCACCGCCCTGTCAATTTACGTTTCTCATCATAAATCATTTTCTGGTAGAACTTTGTACCCTAACTGACAAGATGCTACTAATCTTAACAATATTCTATCGCCAGTTAAATTTTTATTTGCTAACGCCTTGGTATAGTCCATCTGTAGAAACAATATTTTCTAACGATATGTAAGGGGCCTGGATCAGCGCAGGCTGAGACGGGTATGCGATGCTGCATTGCAGGGATTGCAGTGGAGCATGGAGTCTAGGGAGGAGGTGGAATTGATGGCGGAGCTAATCGGCCGGGCCATCAAGACTGGCTGCGACGAGGTCCTACGGCGGCCTAGGCCAATGGGCGGACCCGTCACAAGCAGCCAGTCCGCTGATCTGAGCGTGCCTGGAGCCGTCATGACCTCATTTTCCGGGGGGTCGTCTGTGGAAGGCAGACGGAGGCCCGGCAAGAAATGGTGGTCCTCTGACCTCAGTGTGCTGCGCGCAAGAGTGAGGTCCGCTCGGGCAAGATACCAGCGCTGCCCCCTAACGGGGATTACCGTCAACGACGTGCGCGCTGAGCGTCTGCGGATCTTCCGGCGTGCCCGTAACAAATATGTTCACGCCATCAAGGAAGCCAAACTCAAGTTTTGGAAGGACTCCATGCGGGAATTGCAACGCGATCCCTGGCAGCTCGCAAAGTCTTGTTACAAGCCAAAGCCATTGCACGTGTTGTCCAGTGTTCGATGCGGGTTAGGTGGTCGTGACCACACTTTAACATCCGTGGCGACCTACCGGGCGTTCCTGGATACTCTGTTTCCAGATGCTCCGGAGGGTGAAGCGGAAATCGGCGTTAGGGCGGGTGAAACACCATTCCCTGGCGTTCGGACCGTGGAACCCGATGATATAGACCGAGTGGTTTCTCGAATGGCATTAAAGAAGGCACCGGGGATTGACCAACTTGACCCGGATATTTTCCATCACTTATTGCCTGTCATAAGGGAGCCTCTCGGCAGGCTGTTCACGGGATGCCTAAGCTGGGGCTGCTTTCCGGGTTGCTGGAAGGTGGCTTTGGCAAGGGTAATCCTGAAACCTGGAAAGGATCCTGGTGAGGTCGGCAGTTATCGACCCATCAGCCTCTTGCCGGTCTTCGGCAAGTTGCTGGAAAGGCTCGAGGAAAGCATCGATATGAGCCGTATTCTAAATCGAGGCCAATATGGCTTCATGAAAGGGGTTGGCACCGAGGATTGCATCTTAAATGCTCTTGCCGAGGTGGAAAGCGCCGACTGCAAATATGTTTTGGCTATTTTTATTGATATAGAGGCAGCATTTCCTTCCTTGTGTTGGAGTTCTGTCCTCTATGCTTTGGAACGCCGCAATGTTCCCGAAGCCACACAGGCCGTGGTAAGAGACTATTTGTCTAACCGAACGGCTCTCTTTAAAGATGCGCACCTAGTTGTGGAAAACTCCGTCACCAGGGGAAGCCCGCAGGGTTCCGTTCTCGGTCCCCTGCTGTGGAACCTGGTGTTTGACGGATTTCTGGATTGACTTTCCCAGAAGGAGTCACGGCTCAGGCTTTCGCCGATGACTGTCTCCTTTTAGTTCGTGGAGATTCACGACCACAGCTAGAAAGCAGAGCGCAGGCGGCCTTGTCAACCGCCGAAGGCTGGATGGACATTCAAAATTTAAAAATTTCTGTGCCCAAAACGAAGTTTATGCTTCTAAAGGGCGCAGACAAATTATCATGCAGTCGAAACCCCCACATTAAATATAAAGGCTGTGTAATCAGCCGAGTAAGGGTTCATAAGTACCTAGGTGTTTTGTTTGATGATAAGTTGCTGTTTAATAACCATATTAAGCAAGTTGCGGCGGACGCTGTCTCTGTGATGCACAAGCTTAGAAGGATTGCTCGGAAAGACTACGGGCTGTCGGGCCGCCAAATGTACTTGGTGTACCGAGGCGTCTTCGAAAGTATGATCGCATACGCGGCGCCGGTTTGGGCGCATAGGTTGGAAAGGAATAGAGCACTACTTCAAAATTTAAGGAGTGCCCAGCGCAGAGCCATGATAGTATGCACTGGTGTATTTAAAACAACCTCCTACGAGGCTACTACTGTATTGGGAAAGGCTCTCCCAATCGATTTAGTGGTGAAAATTCGGGCAGTCATGTGGAAGTTGCGAAGAGGTCGGGAGGCCGAGGCATTTGGGATGCGGTTTCGAGCCGGGCCAGAACCGGATCGGAACAGTGATCACAATGCACCGGAGCTAAATTTCGTCCAGTTGCCCATCTCCCGTCTGCGGAAAAGGCTACAAAGCCTCGCGATGGAGGCATGGCAGCTTGAATGGCACACCACGACTAAGGGTAGATCCTTGTATAATTTTATACAGGATTTGGGGGGATGGTATGCCTCGAGTTCCTTTTTAAGGGCGTCGGGTGCCCAGGTGCTCACCAACCATGTGAATCTAAACCAATATCTGTTTCGGTTTCGCCTGGTGGCTGATGAGTTGTGTGTCTGCGGGGAGGTCCAGTCCAATGTACATATGATGTACGACTGCCCGGCCCTTGGGGGGGCCAGAGACCGTGCCACCCTGGAACTTAGAGGTCAGGGGGAAACCTGGCCGCTCACAAGCGGCGAGGCAGTGTGGCGAGAGCCGCACTGTCGGACCGTGTGGGAGTTCCTCGATGAGGTTGCTATGTTCAACCGTCATTGGTAAATTTAAGGGATTAAATGTAATTGCATTTAGACTCCTAAAGCTTTGCTGCTGGAAACCAACCTTGGTAATAGGGCTGGCCATCAGCCAAATCAGCTCCAAGCGCTGTTAAATGGTGGACAGGTACTAGCTGGCATACAGCGACCGAGGCGTGGCAGCCAAAATTGCTGTCTTTTAATTAATCGACGTCTAGTAATAAGTTGTACAAGGGGTGCGCCTCCCCGATCTAGTTTTATGTTTGACAAGTGAGCGATTGGGACACTTCAGCGGGTGCTGTATGGCGCCCTGCTTGATTCGCTCACGCACGTTAGGTAGCTCACTAGGAGCTTTTAGGATTTGGGTCGCTAAACCGTTTTGAGGCTCAGTAGCCGTTCTTGGCACGGAACATTTGGTCTATGCTCTAGGGCGACCGAATGGGGTGGTGGTGGGAGAAATGCCAGTTAACCAAATAACGTTATGTACTGTTTAGCATATATATTTTAACTGTAATCATTAAACTCAAATAATTAAATAAAACCGAAGTCGAAGAATTCTGGGATTTATTAGATCAAACGATTAATAACGTATATAAAAATCACACAAAAATTTTACTGGGAGATTTTAATGCATAATTACGCAAAGAAAGAAGTATCGCGATATTATTGGTAAATGGCCCGCGCAAAAACGTACGAACAAAAACGAAATCAGATTAATAGAAATTTGCAGAAATCACGATTTAATTTCCAAATCGACTTATTTTATGAGAAAACCTAATAAATTAAAAACATGGAAGCATCCAGACTAGAAAAAAGGCGAATACCAGTTAGATCACGTCTGTATGGATAAATGGATAAATTTGTACATAAAGAGATTCAAAATGTTAAAGTATTAAAAGGAACAGATACCGGATCTGATCATTATTTAGTTAAAATCGAAATAAAATTTACTCCTACAAAACGGAAATTAAACAAAAAGAATAAACCAAAAAGAGAATACGATTCTAGCGGATTAATTGGAAATTCTAATTATAAAAATTTACCTGAAATTCTTGTGGAATCTGATTTGGATAAAATTATTCCAAAATTAAAAGATATCGCAAAAAAGGTTTCACCTATAAATCCTAGGAAAAAACACAAGTGGTGGAACGAAAATTGCGATAAAGCCGTAACAGATAGGCATAATGCTTGATTGAAATTTTAAAGCGATAAATCTGAAGAATCTTATTAATCAACGAAAAATCGCATACAAAATTATTCGTAATGTAAAGAGAGAAAATCAAAATAATTTAATTAATCAAACTGAAGAGGACTTTAATAAAAATAATTCTAAAAGTTACTATAAACAGTTTTATAATCGGTTACGAAAATACGAAGCTCCAACATTAATGCTTAAGGATAAATCTGGTAAAATTGCACATAATAATAAAGAAAACGTGGAAATCCTTGCAGAAGCTTTTAATAAGCTTTTGAACTGCGAAGAACCGAAAGATTTACTAGAAATAAGTCTTAATACATAAATTAAAACGCCAGAATCAACCAGAAAACCGCCGACTTATAAAGAAGTAGAAAATGCACTTAGAGAACTTAAAAATAATAAAGGAAGCGGAGAAGAGCAAACAGTTGCAGAAATTTGGAAAAATGCCGGAGAATCAGTTAAGAAATCTTTGCATAATTCTCTGATTAAAATTTGGGACTCCGAAAAACTTCCAGAACATTGGACGACAGCTATTATACATCCTTTATACAAAAAAGGCGACAAGACAAATCCAGACATTTATCGTGGAATTTCGTTATTAGATTGTACGTATAAAATTTTATCTAGATGGAAAAAATTTTATTCGTTCCTGATGGAAATAAAATAGCTTCAGTTGAACATTTGAAAGACATCGTTGAAAGTTTTTATCCGTGGGGTGAAACAGTTACAGTGGATTGGCAAACTGTAAAATTGTGTTAACATATTTTGTTCCGTTCTATTTTCTAGAAGATTCATTGCGCGAGTACAGTGAACATTTAATATTCGATCTTCAATAATGCCGCAAAAAAACGGTTGCGTATTTTTGTCGATGGTAATGAATTAACAATGGCTAATATATTTTTAGAATTAGATTTACACAAAAATAATTTAGGAAATATGGCGTTACTATCTTTAAAACGAGAGGGAGAGAGAGAGTTATAATGAATCAGCACATTCCTATGTTTGTGATTAGTGTTAAGTTTTATGTAGGCACGTGTATGCAGCGGTGGTGGTGGTAGCAGCAGTAGTAGTATAGAGATGAGAGTTCCAGGACAACTTTGAGTTTTGACCCACGGGTCAAGAGTAAAGGTCAGGCCAATGTCAAGGTCAAAGGTCAAGATCAAGACCAAAGTTCAAGGTCAAAGCTCAAGACCTCAGTTTATTCCGCTGTGCTGGGGGAGCACTGGATTAGTATATAGTGCGCGTTTTCCTGCCGACAGCATACTTCGCTGAAGTGAGAGCCATTTGTAAGTACTATTGCTACTACTACTACTACTGACAAGGTGAGTGGAAATTTTTAACATAGAGTGCGGATACCTAGCGGTGTTAACGAAGCACTTATAGCTTTTTTAATCAGAGCGCGGATACCTGGCGGTGTTAACGAAGCGCGGATACCTGGCGGTATTAACAACCCGCGGATACCTGGTGGTGTTAACGAAGCGCTCGTGTAGCTTTAATCAAGGCGCGAATACCTGGCGGTGTTAACGAAGCGCTCGTGTAGCTTTAATCAGGGCGCGGATACCTGGCGGTGTTAACGAAGTGCTCGTGTAGCTTTTAATCAGAGCGCGGATACCTGGCGGTGTTAACGAAGCGCTCGTGTAGCTTTTAATCTGAGCGCGGATACCTAGCGGTGCTAACGAAGCGCTCGTGTAGCTTTTAATCTGAGCGTGGATGCCTAGCGGTTTTAACAAAGCGAACGTTTAGTTTTTAGATGATGTATTGATGTAGTGCATATTATAAAATCTAAAATGGACTATGTTTTTTTCAGATGGCCGCAATCTCAGTAAAAATAGGCAAACGATGCATAATGATAAATTTTGATGAAGACAAACCCCCTCAAGTCCGCATAGTTCGAAACCTGCTTAGGGATGATTCCATCCAAATAAGCATTTCCACCTCGGCAGATGTGAATGTGAGAGTAGAGAAACCTCGAATCTCCACGGACATTGATGCTAATGCGAGAGTGGAGAGAGAGCAGGCGCTGGGTGTAGCCAGAAACTCCGCTGCGAACATCGAGCAGTAGCTAGGGTTGCACCTTGTCCTCGTGTCGAGGCGGTCCCCTCTACCAGCTCGTCTGAAGGTGCTGCATTACCCCTTTCATTCACGCCCACATCCACACCCCCACCTGCACCCCTCCTAAACCTCCGTTAACCAATAGCTCATGCGGATGGCGAAAACTGCATAATACTATGCAAATGCCCTATCCGCCCAAATCTCGTACGCGCTTTCTTCATGTTGCCTGAGTTGTGCATTCTGAAGAATTTGTGCAATAACGAATATATCACCTTACAGACTCTCATCGAACGCGCAAGCTCTCGAAACTCGAGCAGAAATCTTCGAATAGAGGATGAGTGCTTCCATACGGTTTTTGTGATTGACGAAGATATACGGTCACCGCTTGTGCTCCATTCGTGTGACAATAACGGATGTGGTGAACCGATAATAGTAGAGCGCGTTATAGGGCTTGTAGCGGATGGAATTGATGCTGAGGAGCCTCGCTATCTGCAAGCGGGGGACTGTAAGCAGATCATGGAGATGATGACGAATGCTCCATTCCTCACAACCAATTTCGATGGGCTGCGAGCTGGTATTATCCGCATTCCCGCCGGAGAGGAGGATGAAGAAAGCGATTGGGATGATTGATAGAAAAGCTGTTGAAAAGACATGCAAAAAACCCAATAAAAAAGCCAGCACGCTAGCCTGCACGCTTTTTCAGGCTTTTTAAGGCTTTTTTTAGAAAGCCTGCACGCTAGCATGCTAACATTATCTCCATGTTATCACTTCTTCATATCATTATGAATCGTCTTGATACGATGCGGAGAGGAAATCTAATACCGATTCAGAAGTGCAGCATTATTAAGATTTAAAAAGGTAATTTTATATTTAAATATATAATAATTTCATAGTTGATTTCAGATGGAATTCGACACAAAAAAAGCGAGACTGTCATATGTCGATACTATAAACCAGTTTGCGGAAAGAGTACGCATTCGTCTGCAACCTATTAATATAACATTTTATTATAAAAATAATATGACTGTAGATATTCCAACTTCCTTAAATGTCCAAAAAGTTAAACTGCGCGAGCTTTTATTAGACACTTTCAATCGTTTAGATCCAATTAAATTCAATTTGCTATTAGAGTGTACATATTATAAAGAGATAATATTTCAGTATAGGGATATTACATTTAAGACGAAGAATTTGCGATTCTTGAGCGAGGGCTCCGTTGATCTATCTATTAATAACCTGCTGCATGAAGAAGAAACATTTGTTACTAAAGGTAGCGGATGGGCTCTACACAGCCTCTATCTTCTGTGACAAGAACAGACTTCTTATTAATCTCCTTTCCTTCCAAGTGACTCCTTTTCCTTTAAGATTCTCAGCAATTTATCCCATTCTACCCTGTCAAAAGCCTTCTCCAGATCCATGAAGACCACATATAAATCTTTGCTTTTCAATATATCTTTCTCCGATCACTCTTATTAACCCTACTGC
Source organism: Lycorma delicatula (assembly GCF_047948215.1). Taxonomy (NCBI): domain Eukaryota; kingdom Metazoa; phylum Arthropoda; class Insecta; order Hemiptera; family Fulgoridae; genus Lycorma; species Lycorma delicatula. The sequence continues at coordinate 31,989,982 of NC_134466.1, forward strand.
ATCCCTTGTTCCCTTCACCCCTTCTAAACCCAAACTGCTACTCCCCAATTGATCTCTCTAGTCTTCCATAAAGTTACCAATTCAACACTCAGTAGTATCTTAGCTGCACACGACATGAGGCTAATGGTCCTACATTCCTCACATTTCAATATATTCTTCTTCTTTTCAATTGGGACCATAGTAGTAGTCACGAAATCTTCCAGCCAATCACCACTCTCATATATCAAATTACACATGCTTGTGATATCTCCCCTTTTCCCCTAAATCTTTCCATAGCTCAGCCGGTTCTTCATCGACTCCACATGCTTTCATGTTCTTCATTTCCTTTAAGGCTCTTTTTTCTACCTCTCCCTCGAAATGTATCAACCTTTCTCCTCCTCACACACTTCTGATTCATCTTCAATTGCTAGGATTTCTGGTCTTTTATCTACTTTGTAAAGTCCTTTCACATATCGTTTCCATCTACCTAGAACCTTGTTCTTCCCATCAACCACCTCCTCATCTTCTTTAGCTATTTCTATTCTAGTTTTACTTTTCCCTCTTTAAGTACCAGTTCGATAACTGCTCTATACACATCTTCAAACTACCTTACCCTCTCCAATTTCTGAATATCTTCACTCCTCTCTTTCACCCATGTTTGCCGCGCCCTTAACATCTCTCTTCTTAATTCATTATTTAGTTTTCTGTACATCTTCTTACCCTCTTCTGTTCTGACATTCTTCCACATTCTTCTCTCATCTATTTTATCCAGCATCATCTCTGTGACCCATTCTTTCTTTATCCTCCTAGTCAGCTTTTTACCCCCAGCATCTTTGATGGCATTTATTAGATCCTCCTCCATATATATCCATCTCGTGTTTGGATCTGTGTCCTCTTCTCTTCTGTCACTGTTTACCAAATAATTCTCCTTTAGCCTTTCCCTCTTGTACCTTTTTCTCTTTCAGTACCTCCTATTTAACCTCTCTACTCTTTTTCTTTTGTTCACTCTCTTCAACCTAATCTGTAACTCTCCCACCACAAGATTATGGTCCGAATCTATATCTGCACCTGGATATATCTATGCCTTTGAATTTTTTAAACAATTTCTATACCTGTTTTTTATTATAAAGTAATCTACCTGGTACCTCTTTCCATTTATTCTTGATGTCCTTGTGTATCAGTGTCTCTTGTGGGCTTGGAATAGCATATTATCAATTACCAAAGAATTTCTCCTTATAGAAATCCACCAATCTTGTCCATCTTGCATTTCTTATACCTAACTCAGTCTATCATAACATTTCTTTCTGATCCTTCCCCTACTACCGCATTCCAGTCTCCCATCACTATAATGCAAGCTCCTCTCCTTTCCCCATCTGCCAGTTTCTGAATCTTATTATTGTATTTTTCAATCTCCTCATCTTGATGTTGGCTTGTTGGCATATGCACTTGTATTATCACTAGATCTTTTCCTTTGCCCTTCAATTTCAACAACAATATTCTTTCATAGACATATTTCTAGTCTCTCATCTGTGGCCTCAGCAAAATTCCCACTCCATATTCACCACTCCTTTCTCTGCCTGAGTAAAAGATTTTGTACCCTCCACTCGTAACTTCCCTCTTCCTTCCCATCTCACCTCACTCAAACCCAGCACATCCAACCTATACTTTTCCATTTTTTTTGCATTCTCTGCTTTCCTGCTTTAAGTAATGTCAAAACATCCCAAGTTCCAATTCTAATTTTATCTGCATTTGACCTTGATGTATCCCCCTCCCAGAGAACTGATTGAGGGGAAGCTTTAACTCCGGATTCTTTAATATTGAGGACCATGTGTATTCTTGGGGAATAGTATAAGGTGTTAGTTTCCTGTTGCTTTCCACCTTTGCTTTCTTTTTCCTGTTTAGCCTCCGGTAACTACCGTTCAGATAATACTTCAGAGGATGAATGAGGATGATATGTATGAGTGTAAATGAAGTGAAATTTTATAACATGACATAAAATTACAATTTAAATAAAAAATAAATATACATAATTAATATTTAAATACATATTCAATTTAATTTTGTCGTTTTTGAGATATGAGTATTTTTATTTTTGCAAAAAACATTACATATTTTAAATTCAATAAGCGAGACAAACATTGCTACATTCAGGGCCCTCTACCACTAGTTAAATGTAGTAAGAACCTTTAAAAAATTATTTTTAAAGTCGTTTTTCTAAAAACGTTCGCTAAATTCGTTATATAAGATCAATTTCTAAAATCCTATTGCGTTTTGTATTTTCTAATCGATTAATTTTATATAATAAAAATAATGAAGCCATTAATGCAAGGGCCGTTCAAAAATTAAACAGACAAATGACTGTAAAAAAACTATTTACTTATTCAACGACAATGAAACTAACACGTACTTTTCAACTTAAGTCCCTGCTAAATTTAGATATACCAGTTGACCCTTACTGCTCTGTAGCGTTATAATTACAAATCAATGTTATATATTCTAAAAAAATCGACTAAAAATCTATTACAACACATCTCACCTACAACTCCCTTGTTTTTGTCTTTCCTTTCCAACCACACAGATACAAATGAGTGCTAAAAATATATTTTCAGTAAGTCCAGACGTTCTACTGAACGGATTGGGCTGATGTTTTTTTTATCCTGCTCGGAATGACCCGCAGATATGTCATCAAGTATCGACTGACCTTCAAAGTGATTTTCCTGTGAGTAATAACTTCGGAAATTTTCTCAGTTAGGTAATAAATGAGAATTTTTTGAGGAATTCTCACAGAAGACTCAAGTTTGGGTTTCGATGACACTTGATGATATATCTTTGGATCATTCCGAACAGAATAAAAACGAATCGACTCGATACGTCCAGTAGAACCCTCACACAGACTGGAAATAGGTTTACACCCCAATTTTTTTTAACATATAAGATTTGTGCGAGTTTACTTATTCCTGTTGTAAAAAGTTGTTGTAAAAAGTTGCACTCTTGTACCGTTGTTGGCCCGCTCATTGCTGCCGAACTAAATGCCATAAAGGCTTTTTGAGAGGACTAAACAAAAAACCTTTGACACTGCGAGATCGGACTATAAGGTGTATGTGGCAACAACTCCCGATCCGACTTTTGAACAGTTTTCTGTGTCTTTTGAACGGTATGGGGATGGGTGTTCTCGTGCAGAAGAATTACACCTTTTAAAAAAAAATCAGGACCTTTCCTCCTATTACGGGCTTCACTTTATTTTTTAGCATGTCTCAATAATGCTCGCTCTTGATTGTACGTTCTATCAAGTAATCGCATTAATATTGGATCTTTATACTGTCAAAACACCATTTGCATCATTTTACCAGCTGACGCTTAGGTTTTAAGTTTTTCTGGTGGGATAACAAGGATGTCTTCATTCCTTACTCTTGTTTGGACTTCGATTGAAAATTATTTATCCAGATTTTATCGCAAGTTACTAAAAAATTTAAAAAAGCATTACGTTCAGCTAAAAATCTCCTCATTCTTTTTTTATGAAATCAGGTTCTTTGTTATTTTTAATCAATTATCTCCATACATCTTAAACCTTTTCAGCTTAAGAGTGGACAGTGCCGATATTTGTACATTTTTTATAGAATAATATTGGCACAATATTTGTACATTTCATTAGTTTCCCAAATTTTGATGCTTCAGTCTTTACGTAAAGGATATTAATGCAACTTTGCAAAGGATCAGTCAAAATTTTCATCAGCCTTTCACTACGATGAAAACTAATGAAACTTTTTCTCTCCGATTTAAATTATTTGATCCATTTATAAGTTAAATTGCACTCTTTACTGTACCATTCTAACCAGTGAATTTCAGACGGTTTTAATACTATAGAAAATAAATATTTTATTACAGCACTCTATTCTTCACGGTATGAGTTTAAAACGGAGACATTTCAAAATAAACATAAGGTGTTATCGTAATGAAAATCCTTTTTGAACAGTTGATATCAAGAGTGACAAGTTGGGTGTCAGACATTTTCATTTTATTTTGTTAAATAAATTTTCTGTTGCCCTTTTTTTCTTCAATTACTAAACGACCCTCGTATTTAAAATACTATGGTGTATTTTAAATAAAAATCTATCAAGAGAGATACCACAAAAGTTACAAATTCCTTTTCCATTTTTTTACAAATGAAAATGAATGAAAATAGCTCACATTTTCTGTAATTTTAAGACTTACTTAATACAAGATATTAAATATTAAATAAATATAATACTTTGTTTACTGTCATTTTACAGTTTGTCGGCTTGATAATGACATATTTCATCTTCTGGGGAGAACAAGTTCTAAATGTCTAGATCAACCCGCAAGAAGAAGAAGAAAGAATGAATGAAGAATGCAAGAAAATTATTCTATAATAAATTTCATTTATTTCTATCGCTTAGATAAAACCGCTGTTAGTTTATTAGAAGGTTTTGTTTTCAAGCTTCTTGACAGCATCACACTTGATTTCATGCACCTGCTGTCACGCTTAATAACATCTAACAAATTGTGCTTATTTATGTTAGATTACAATTAAACTTTATTGTAGCACATGTTTATATTATAATATTTATATTTTCCCTAATAACTAAAAGAAAGAGCAATACAGTGGAATAGTGGAATCACAACTATGGAATACACCACCACTGTATATTTACAGTTTGATAAACAAATTTTCAAACAGCGCAAATCACTTCAGTTATTTTTAATGAGAACAAATAAGAAGATGCTCAAAAACCATTTTCAAAAAAAAGAATGTTTAACTAGATGTGCAGTATATTATATGCAGAATATTCCAGTAGTCCCACTTATTAATTTCCAAACTGCACCATATTATTCTCTCAAACCAAAGGTCTTGCTGTGTATCACTGATTTTATGATATATATACATTCAACATTTTGAGAAAATATTAGTATATGGCATTACACATATACATGTTATTACTGCTATTATTATGGATGAGATATTTTTATGACATTACAGTTATGTAATGAAAATATAAAACATAACAAAATATTATTAAAAATAAAATAATAAAAAAAATTTAATTAAACATGATAATTAATCTTGTTGGTGACAATGATATGTTCACCAGAATAACTTATGTAAAAATTTGTGAATAATAATATTGAAAAATCATCGACATATAAAGAATGAATAGAACTTAAAGCTCTCATTAAGTACCAAAATAAAGACCACATCCAATGTAATGATCAAAATATTTGTTATTGCAATTGACTGCATAACTGCTGTTTATCCAACAATGGTGTTTATGGAAAAAACTTATGTTGGAGAACATACATCTGTTCTAGGTTGAGTAGAAAACTTAAACTTTTGCTTTACAGGAATTATATAGATGGGTAAAAAAATCTGCAAAAAATTGGTTTTTTTTTAGTTTTGTGCGTTAAACAGTTAAGATTTTCTTTTACAAAAAAAATTGTCTTAAATAAATTGTAAATAATCAGTGATAAATTTTATTTCAATGCTCCCAAGTCCAAAAAATATGTTTTTTCAGACAGACGTTTTTGCATATGTATGTTGACCTGTGTTTGGTCTTCATAATTCTTTTCCCCATTTACAGATTTTCTTCAAACTTGGTAGACAGGTTTGTTGAAAATAGGTCAGTGGGGTCCAAATCTTATTATAGTCAATTGTTTCAGTCTTGTATTGCATGTGCTTTCTCTGCTTATTATTCATTATTATTCAGAAATAAGAATGTAAGCGAATAAATCTCGTCACACCATGCTCCAAACTACTGTCTCATCTAAGCTCTTTTGACAGATTTCATCATTTTTAGTAAATCCCGTTCCGTTGTATATTATCATATAAAATGTCATTGACTCTTCTTAGTTCTTCAATATTTGTAGCTCTAGATACATGGAGCATAATAATACCTTAAATATTAGCCTTAAAAAATACCTTTCAAAATCAGAGCCAAGACTGACTGAATACATTCTTCCTATTACATTATCACCACCATCTTTTCATGGATGCCATTCCCTTTTTTTCTTATCAAGTACAAAATACTTTGGTGTTTCTCTATATGAAATGAATTGTATGTCTTTATTGTTCATATTTAACATGAACCATGCTGTAAGCATTGAATCTATTTGAGCTCTTTGAATTTTTGCGTTGGGATCTTTGTTTAAATTATGCAGACGGAAAATAATGTTTTGCTCCACAGGAAGATGAACTGGTAATCTAACAATAATATATGACTGCTGCCATAAAGCATAGCCAAATGTTCACCACATTGCATCCAGTGCACTTTTCATACCTTGAATCAATGTAACTGTACTTCATCATACTTCATATTTGCTTCAGTTATAAAGACATATGCGCAATCGTGTCCTTTGTACACATATTTGAAAATGTACTGGACCCTTCTCATACATGCATGATATCGAGATTGGAACAGTTATATCTGCAAGAGATATGGATTTATAATGTGTAATAGTTGTCTATAGTCTGTTGTCAATATTCTTACCGCCTGCAGTTGAAATTTACCACATTGTTCCTTCGATGGTATAAAGGATATCGGCCTTTTTTGCTATTATTTCATTTTGAAAAGACTTGGAAACTTCCTCAGTACATTTACCATCTATCATATAAGGTGAATTCATCACACTGCCCATGAACCATCATCTGTTTTGTGACAAATACATGTAAAGCTGGAAACTTCTCTGGGATTAGAAGTTCTGCTAATTCAATTCTATCTATTTTCTTTTGTAATTTCAGTTTATCTCTTTTTAGAATTAAAAGGATGAGGGCATAAAGTGACATAAAGTGATTTTAGAAATCCAGTTACGTGGACTCTGCCTAAGGGAACTACAAAAACATGCTTTTTGTTATATAATTAAAGTGCTTTCAACACTTGCTACTAAATCAGGACGATGTTCTACTGTTTGGCTGTTGAAATGTTGTGAAATTTCTTTCCATTTTCAATTACATGATTATTGCCATTACATCTTGATAGTGCTGAATCATATTTTGTGGGCTACCTTGAATTGATGGAAAAATATGAACTTTTCCAGGATGTAAATCTTCATTATTTTCAGCATGCTTGATTTCATCCATGAGTCCATGGATGAAATCCATGATTTCATCCAAGGTTGATTCTGTCATGTACAATTCTATCTGTTAGCCTCAATTTTTACATAGGCGTCAACAGTATACTACCGCATAAACTTTCCTAAACTCAAAAACTGATTGAATTCATCATGAAATGAAGGCTATACTAATACTATTGCAATAATAATTGTAATACTATTAGGGTGACAAATATTGCAATACTATTGGGTGACTTTTAACCTTTGATTAATTAAAAAATAATGTTAAACAGTCTTTATTCAAACCATGGTCTTAAAGACCAATGCTTTAAATCAAATGACTTAATAAAAGAAATTTGTAAATGGAAATTGCATAGTATCCTGAAAGAAATGTTCTAAAAATATTTTGAAGAATGGAAGAAACCCAGACATCAACATATAAAAATTTGAGGGGTGTGTTTTGAAGACAGCTTGACTACAACTATTTAGGTAGATTGGAAATTTTTTGCTTAAAATAAAAACATACGTAGAAACTGTCTAAACAGAATTTTTATCAACATGATTCACATACTTCTCTTGAATAGAAACTGCCTAAACACAATTTTCATCATGATACTCCTAATCGCTACATTTAACTTTATGTCACTGAATATTTAGGAATATGCAAATATTTTATGAACAGGGCATGTCACAAATAGAGAGGATGTAAAATGTGTGGATATAAATTAAGAGTTAAGAGCTTCCATCTTATAGAGAGAATATGCCAACTTTAAAAAAAATTAAAACATGTATTTTACAAATAAAAAGGTGAGGAACTCAGTGGGAAAAAGGCTGTTTATCCAGAAGTATTTTAAGAAATAGTTTGAAATACTGAAGGTATTTAAGAAAAGCAGATGAAATGTTTAAGAGACTACCAACATAAACATACCCAAAAAAATGTATGAATATAATCTCTTTAACATATTGTTTCATAACATTGCATTAAAAAATTAATTTTACAATTTTATTTTTCAAATAATGTATTAAATACCTTATAAACTTCAAGTTGATTTCTGTATAAGGCAATAGCCAATAATGTTGAAAACAAAGCAAATTTTGTTGTTGCTAAACTAAGTGTCATAAAAACTCTTGTTCAAAGGAACAATGTGTTTCATACAATATTTAATTCACTTCAGAAATAAATTAAATGATATTTAATAGCAATTAATTTAAACATTAAAATCAGAACATTAATTACATTACATGTATATGTATATATATATATCCTCTAAAATCCACTTCTGTGACTGCTGAAATTAAACCAGTTACATCACCATTGCATGAGCAGCAGCCACCAGCAATTTACAGCTATAGACTAAAGGATTCATTACATGCCTATTTAAGATATTATTATATATGCTGACATTCTTCAAACATGTTCCCTCTATGTACACTAACATATTTAAAACAAGCTTCATTCAAGGCTACCACCTTTCTAGGGAAGGGTTTGTTAAAGGATCTGACAATAAATATGCAATATGGGAAAGTTGCAAAGCCTGTTGAAGGTGGAGGTATTCAGTGAGGGATTTCAGATCAATGATTATCCAGAGAAGGTGTAGCCTGTCCCTCTACCTCCCCATATTTACATTTTCCTATGGTTGCGAGTGGGATATTTAAATTCAAGGGAAGGTCTATGTGTGAATTCATACTGGACTTGGGGAAGCAAAATATGACCCAAATAACTGTTTAAAAGGAATGGATGACCATAATCTTTATGTGCATTGTATTTTACACAATACATGAGCCAATACTTTGGCCTATCAAACAACGAATCTTGTTCTTTTGATGGGGGATGGTCTATAACAAACGTTTGTTTGCACTGCTCTTGGAAGAGCTAAAGACTATAATTCTGGCACTTCAAGGTATGGTGGGGGGGAAATTATTAGACTCTCATTAACAGCAACACTTTGTGAATTACATTACTGAACAGTATGAGAATTCTTCAATGAGGTTGCTGTAATCAATGATATAAAGTGAGGAGCCTTATGAAATAGACACAGTCACCATCTAGCTTTATTGTGACTCTAATGATCTACCAGCAGTTAGTTACTGGCATTAATGATCGTGTAGCTTAATGTTGGCTCATGCAGATAAAAATTAGCCATACCATCTAACAAGGAAACTTTATTCTTAAATTGTTTTATGCAACTAAATTTAATTACATTTAGAATTTAGTAGGTCATATTCATCCTCTGAAATTTTATTTTATAACTTATAAGTAATGAAGTTAGTTTTAGTTTTTATACGTAAATACATTGTCACTTATAATTCCAATGTTGCCACATTGTATGTAGCCACATAACAAAATTTTTTTTTTAAATTTTATAATTTTTTAATATCTATGACTTCATATTTTTATATATTTATAATTTTAATCCTTTGAATTTAATATGTGATTTTTAAAAAAAAAGTTTAACTGATGATGAGGACACCCTCAAAAGCGCTATTACAAAAAAACAATAAACATAAGGTAAGAGGAATTATTGAATTCTGTACTTTTGGTGGTACTGTTTTTATACTTGTCTTTGGCATAATTAGTACTGAGGGGAATATGGACAGATACAATAAAAAAAGAATTGGTTTTGCCAAGTTTAAATATATATATATTTTTTTTCTTCTAAGTAGTTAGATAACAATAAATCTATCTTAATTTCACATTTTTCACAGTCACAATATGATTTGTGAATTTTGATCTTTGAAACAACAAAATTTTACATATTTAATTTACTTCTTTTTTTAAAATACATTTTAAAAACTTATTTTGGTGCTGCCATAACTAATTTTGAAAATGGTTTTTCCCAAGAATGCATTTTTAAACTTACAACATAAGCTGTAAAACAGTGAATACAGTAATCCAACATTAATGAGTAATACAAATATACAAAAAAATAAAAGATTATCTTATATAATATAGTTGTAGCCAAATATAGTTATAAATATTTCATGTGAAATATTTCATGTGTAAATAACCATACCAATGATTATACCAAAACAAGTAATTAGTGCTATATAAAAAAGTCTTATGTGAACAACACATGACTTCCTTGTATGCCTATTAAATTACACTTACATATTTTTAAAAAATTAAAACTACCTAAAATTTTATTTCATTAAATTTTCTGATATTTTTTCATATATTTTTTTGTGTTGAATTATTCATCGTAATTTTTTTACAATGACACAATAATTATTAATAAATCAATATATTTAAATTAAAAAAATAAAAGTTAAAGAAAAAGAACGAAATGAAGTCTGATTCGAACCGATGTGCCTTCCCTTAAGATCCAAATATTTCATTAATTAAAATTTTATTTGGCTATAACTCTGGAACCAATGAAAATAAGTACCACTTATGATATCATTGAAAAACTCTAAAAGTGGGCTTATTACTACAATTAAGAAAAAGTCCAAAATCCAAATTTTTTGGATTATCGGCTTTTTAATTTTTTGGCTTATCATTTTTGAGTTATGTGGAGATACATACATGTATGTATCTACATAATATACATGTCTTTATATACAGACAACACACGTCATGCTGAAACTAGTCAAAATGGATTCAGAGATAGTCAAAATGGATTCAGGGATGGTCAAAATGGATATTTACATTGAAATCTGGAAACTGAAATTTTTTGTGATCACAATACTTCCTTTACTTCATACAAGGAAGTAAAAATGGTTACAATAATTATAATAATGAAAGAATAAATAAATTTAAAGATGTTAATAATTATAACTGGAAGAATCTTAAGAAATCTTTATTAAAACAAAAATAACTACTTCACTGGTCACTAACAAAAATTACTTTGAGGGTGGTCCTGAAGAAGTTATTTAATAAGTTTATTAGTCTTCTGACTAGAATTAATTTTTACAAAAAATAACTTTTTTGTTTCATTTATTAAAAATATGAATTTATTTTAAAATAATTTTGTGTTATTTATAGGACAGTATGAAAGAAGTTACCTTAAAAATTTTAATTAACACATATTCCATCAGCAATGTTACATTCAATTTTCTTTTAAACATAACTTTTTATGTTACATAGTTTATTTCTAATAATTATGCTGAAAGTATATTCATACAATTTTATGATAAAAGTACCAATTTAAAAAAAAAAATTATTGTTATAATATATAATATACTTACATTGATGGGAATATTTAACTGAAATTTTCAAAATTATAAACTGTATTTTTATTGTAATTTTATATTTGTAAAAAGAATAGTTTTACATTATAACAACTTAAAACTGATTTTTATAAATCACATCATCATCATTTTTATAAAATTAGATCAAATTATCTGACTGTACTTCAAAAATCCAACCAACCTGTAAACTAACTATTTTAATTTTTTTATATGTAACAAGTGAAGATACAATTGTTAAAAATGCTAAAAAAATACTTATTAAAAGAAAAGCATAAACTAATTGTTATGCCTAAATGTTTTGTAAGATGGGTTTGGTGGTGAATTGGATAAAGCTTAGATTCAATTTCATCTTTATTATCAGAATCAAAGTTTGTTAACAACAATTGCAAAGTATTGCTCACATGTTGTCAGTAAAGTTTCTGTTCCATTGCACATTTTCAAAATGACTATACTCGTACCTTCTTTAGTCCAAGTCATTATTAGTTTTATCGTTATCTATTAAATAAGTGAAAATCTAATTCCACACAATTAACAACATATTCGAATTTGTATAAAAATGTAAGTAAAAGCAAGGATTGCTTTAACAAGGATTGGTGATGGTAGTGTAAACTATATCTACAAAGTTTCAAATATTTCTTTCTTTCAAAATGACTTACAGAAACTAATTTGAATTTTTTCTAATGCAAAAAGCTACATGCATTTAATACAACAAATGAAATTTTTAATCTTATAATAATTTAAAAGTAGTATCAAACAGTGATGCTACTTTACTACTTAAAAGTTTTGGTTGTATACAGAATTATTTGCAGTACTTGATTATTGCATCAAATGTGAGGTGTAATAGATACTGAAAAAGTTTTATTTCATTTTTTTAAAAAGTATTCTCTATTCCACTTTTTCAAACTGGCTATAAAGGTAAATAATTTGAATTTTTAATGAAAGAAATATAAATTTAATGTTATTTAATAAACAGAACGATATGTTTCCACTTGCATAAAAATTTAATGTATATGAACTACTAATGTATTTTTATTAATTATTTCTAGCAAAGATTGATTATGATGAGTGAATGGTGTCGACAAAGTTTAGACTGTATGTTTCTAAACACATACAGTATAACAAATTTAGTGGTTTTTGTTGCTAATTGGAGATATTTGAACTATATCAATAAACTTAAGATTATTTTTAACTATCAAATTATTGTGGAAGTAACTATTTTCATTTTTTTACACATTCTAACTTAAAATGAAATTTCTTAAAGCAGAGGAAACAGAGTTTTATAATGTAGCTCTATTAATATATAAATGTCTAACTGTTTCAAATTTTTTTAATTAAAGATTAGCCCGGACAAAATTCCCTAATTGAGTTCTTAAACCATCCATTCCAAGATTATAAACTACTATTTTCACCTTTCCAGTTCTATTTTTTTTTTCATTTTTCTTTTAACTATTCTATTAAATTTTTTATTTTCGTTCAAAATAGGTTTATGATCCATCATATAAGTTACACATAAGAATGTTAATTCCAAGATTTTATATTGCAAGGTTTTATTTTTAGAGTTGCTTGCCTCTTTTTGTAAAAAGAAAGTCTGTATTTCTAAAGGAAATACTCTAAATTGCAGAGAATGATTATTATAATTAATAATTATTAATTAATTAACAATTATTAATAATTAACATTGCCATTTATCTGAATAAGCCAAAAATGAAAAAAAAATTAACAAAACACCATAAATGACTTACAGATTTAAAAATATTTACAATAATGTTTTAATTATTTAAAAATTTTTAAGATATAATGATTAATCTATTGAATGTTGCATCTTATTCGTATATAATTATTATTATCTACACATATAAATTATTTTTTCCTGTATCTTGATTATTTTTGCAGAGATCTCTTCTAAATAGGAACGTATTTATTCAAATTTAGACCAAGGTTATTTTCAAAAACCTTTTTAGTCTTTTCTTGTAGGTTAAAATCTCTTGAATAAATGGATGTATTTATTTTAATTATACGTTACTTAAAAATAAAGTTATGGGTATTTTTGCAAGAATATTTCCTCACTGAGTATACTCATAATTTGTATTATCATAGACTTCGTTTACATCTTCATTTAGAAACAAGATAAAATTATGCGGTTTTTTGCGTTTTTATGAGTTTAAATTTTGTACAATGGTAATTTTTGGTTGTTGTATTTAGCCATACTAGCAGCACTCGACTGTTTTCTTTTGTAATTGTGTTCGGCCGTTCATGTTGTGACTTGAATTTTATTGTAAAATAAACTAGACAATTTGGTTTTTAGCGTGTTAATTGACTAAATAATAAATTATAATTAATAAAACTGTAAGGATTTAGTACATTACTCTTGAAGTATAATTTTAGGAATAAACTATAGTTATCGTGTTTGTAAATGTGTATCATACAAATTGGTAAGTTATGTTGATGTTGTTATTGTCAAAGCGAATTGAATTTTGTAAAATAGTGCATTATTTAGTTATAAGTTATTTTAATGGCTCCTAAAGACGGCAGTTAAAAAAGTGCCACCAGTGCTAGCGAAAAAAATTAAAGCTAGGTTAACTGCAGTGAAAGGATGGAATCAAAAATCAATTACTGTAATCCAGTTCAGCTAGGACCGTCCTGTTCCAATGAATGTAGTAAGTACCTAGATAATATTGAAAAGGGTAGTTTTAAAAAAGCGACTGATGTACATATTACACATCAGTGATTTTTCTTCTAAGTATTTGTTTGTTGATATTGAAAATTTAAAAATTCAAATTGATGCTCTAGCTTGCCCTAAATGTGGTAATCGTGATTGTAACTGGAAGTGCGTGATATGTAAGTTATTATAGTAATTTAAATGTACATTGTAGTGCTTGTACAGAATCAGTAATGTCGGTTATGTTATCACAAAAAAAACCGTAAACTAAAGGTTTTAATGTAAACCAGAGGTACGAAAGCTTCTGTGATTATCGTTAAGTGGTATGCTGGTGTAGAGCAATTTACCCTTACTATGAATATGCAATATATGAGCAAAAATTTATTTTTGCTCATCGCAGATTACTGGCCAAAATTACATTGAAAATTCTTGCCAGAAAGTATGTGAATTTAATAAAGAACTGGATCCCTCAGGTACTGATATAATATTATTGATTTATGTGTTACCTTTGATGGGACTTTGCATAAGAGAGGACCTACCTTCAATTTCGGTGTAGGTTGTATTATAAATGTAGATACAGGTTTTATGATTAACTATTGTAGAGAGTGGTCGTTAGCCTAGGTGCAGTTTGGGAAAAATAGTCCAGAGATTTGTTTTTTGTTTGAAGGCCACAAGGAAAAATTGTGAAAAAAATTCTACCCGCTCTTCACCTGGTGTGGAAGTCTTTGTCACAAAGTTGCAGTGGAAGCGTTCTGAGAATTATAAATTTTGTTGCACTTCATTTTTAAGTGACAGCATGGAAAAGTTTTTAGTTATTTAGAGATTTTAAATATTTATTGTGGTGTGCATATAGTAAAAGGAGAGTGCAGTTTCAAAGCGATTAGGAATGACATTACAAAATATAATGAGGGTTTGTTGGACACAAAAGATTTCATTAGGAGGGAAAGCTTACAGACATTTAAAAGAGAGCACAATTTTGAAGTTCACCAAGCAAACAATGAGCCTAAACATACAAAATGCCCTACAGGAAAAATAATTGGTGTTTTTACAATCTAGCATTGGATAAAACTGGAAAATCAGGTTAGCTCATTGACAAGGTTAGAACACTCATCAGTGTATTTGTATTAAGATACATAGCATCAATTTATGGAAGGCTTGCTGATGAAAATTGATGAAATCTGTGTCTGAATGGAAGAGCTCATTACGACAATGAGAGTTTCTACAGTCCTTTTATGGAAAAAGTGCAAGAAAGGTAAAGTGTTTCGCGATTGGTAGTAGAAGAAGGGTGGCAGAGGAACGAGAGAGTTTAATTTTGGTAATACAGTAATTAACAGGTAGTATGGAAAAAGCTTCTGCATCCTCAGAAGTCAGTGGAAACTTAGAAAGATCGCTGAAGAAAAAAGAAAATTATGATACGATCGTCAGATTTATCAAAGTGAAAGGAAGGCTGCAAATGAAACAGATAAAGAAAGAAGAAAAAAGAAGCAGAAAACATCATATATGTAGCTGAGGATTTCTGAATTAGATCAAATGTATCAAGTGAGTTTTGTAAGTTTAAATGTCCTTTCCTGTAAGTTTGTTTTTATACCTTAAGTTTCTTAACACTTTGAATCCTAAGCTCGTGGAATTTGAAATTTGCGTAGTGATCGGAGCCCGTGAAATCCATGGGGATTCTATTTAATTACGTTATAAATTTCATAAGTATCGCTTTCTGTGTTATGGTTAATTGCATCGTTCTTTAACTCATTTTGTACGGTTCGTTTGTTTTTCCGCATTCTGCCGGGAAAAAAACGAAACGCAATTTAGTCTATACTATATTTTTGAAAATATCTAGTATAGACTAAATTGCGTTTCGTTTCAGTAGTTTGGGGTAGTGGTGGGATTAACGATTCTTTTTCAGGAATCGAATCTTTCGATTCAATTCTCAGAAAGGATTCGTAAAAAAGAATCGTTTGCCCGATTCAATGATTCTTTTCCTTTCCACCACTACCAGAGCTGTAAACTCTAATGCGCATGCTCTCTTTCTCTTCTTCACCCATGTTTAGTTCTTCATCTCTCTTCCTACTCCTGTTCGACTCAATTGATGTATACCTACCAAATGTCTTCGATTCTTCTCTTTTCAACTTTATTCGACTCTTAAGTAAACATCTGTCTGACTTTTTCGGTTGAATACGATTTTTAGTAGCCTGTCACTTCTAATACGCATGCTCTATTCCCTTCATCTACCCAACGATTCTCCTTATTTCATCTCCTACTCGATTCCTTTACTAAAACAAGCTTATATCAACAAACGTCATCGCTCAACAGAGAAGGGAAAATTTAAACTGTTACACACACATTCTATATGACATCATTATTCTTTTTTCTTTTAATTTCATTCGGACGGGAAGCTATGTTGTACAATATTAATTACTGTCGTTCTTTTGCGCATACTGTCATACTAAAGATATATTTTACAATTATTCTTAGTAGACCTTCTGATTTTGTTTCAGAAATGCATTATAATTTAAATCCTACTACGTCTATTGCAACTGAACCGAATGAATCGCAGCAATTAGCCCTTAAAATAACAAACCTTGTTGAATCGCCTAATCCTTCTTCTGTGCATCCAATAACATCTTTGTCCTCAAAAAAATAACAGTTGTCCCTTACTTCTTTGTTACAAAATCTGTCCCTCAAAGTAAAAGCCGAGTGATAGATATTCAATTAATTAGGTTAATAACTAAAGAATATCAACCTATTTCACTCGTTGAGGTGAAGAATTCAATTAGTTTGTTCACATGTTAAACCCTGGGTATTCGCTTCCTTGTCGGAAAATAATTACAACTAGTTTAATTCCACAATTATATGATAGAATTTCTTTTGAGATTCGTAAGTCATATAATTAATATAGAAGCATGCGGAATAACCACTGACAAGTGGACATCAGTTTCAAATAATAATTATATGGCCATAACTATCCATTTCATTGACCATGATTGCAATTTAAAAACCCAATTACTTACTTGTATGGAAATCTGTAGTCAACATACCGCTGAAAACATTGCCTTTGAATTACAAGGTAAATTCAATGAATGGGCTATTATTGACAAAATAGGAGCAGTTGTTAGTGACAATGCAGCAAATTTAAAAGCTGCTATTCGCAATTGTCAGCTACGCCATATTCCTTGCTTAGCGAATACAATTAAATTAACTATCCAAGCATCAGTGTTTGAAGTAAAACAATTGTGGTAAAATCGAAGGCAATTGTCGAATTTTTTAAACGAAGTTCCATGCTGCCTCCAAACTGCAAAACATGCAGCAACAAATGAATTTAAAAAAAATAAAATTAACAGGAAGTGCCTACCCGATGGAACTCACTCCTGCACATGTTTAATAGATTATTAGAAACAAAAGATCCACTAATTTCGATTATCGCTTTGGTGAATCCTATTCTTAATAATATTACATTTGATGAGTGGACAGTTATAGCTGAAATGTGCAAATTATTGTAAATGTTTGAAGAGATAACTATTGAAATAAGTTCTCAAAAAACTGTCACTATTTCGAAAATCTGTTTATTGGCGTGAGCGATGATAAAACATGTACTTAAGATTAAATCTTCTACTCAAAATTCTGAATTCGTTAAAGTAAGTATGTAACAAGATATTAGACCAACTGCTACATAGATATTAGAATGTTGAAAGTAATAATATTTTGCTTTAAAGCATGCAATTAGATCCTCGCTTTAAAGAACAAGGCTTTAAAGATGAGGCATCTTACCAAAATACTTACACAAAACTTTCACAGAAAGTTCGAAGTATTTAGATCGAACAAGGCGATAGGTTTGAAACCGAACAAGAAATAATTGAACCCTCCATTTCAACCGCACGGGAAGATTTTGATAAAAAAGTAACGCCAATTTTAACTAATTCAAACTCAACAGTAGCAGGAATTTTAGAGCTAGATAAATATATAAATGAACCGCTCATCTCAAGAACACAAAATCCTCTCTCTTGATGGGAAGAAAGGCGGTTAATTTATCCAAGATTATTCAAAATAATGCAAACTAGACTTTGCATTCCTGCAACCTCTGTTCCCTGTGAACGAATTTTTTCAAAAGCGAGACAGTTAATAACAGAAGGTGAAATAGACTTGCATCAAAGAATTTCGAAAAAAATTATATTTCTACATGTAAATATATAAAATATTATAAAGTTTATTTAAAAGGTATTAATTAATTATTTTGATTAATTTTGATTATTTTTTTGTGATAATAGAACCAAACATTTTTAAAAACAAAATGTTTGTGTGTGTCTGTGTAAGTAACTGTGCGCATATTAGTAAAAACATCAAAGAAAATATAAAATCATAACATCGATGTGATAAAAAAAAAACAAAGACGGAATCAATGGCTCGCTCAAAAATAAGGTACGGTACAAGCTATATTATTTTAAATTATCCATTTTTTTATTTATAGCTTTAGATAAATTAGTTTAAGATAAATTTTCTAGTTATAAATACTTTTACCCACCGGGTTGGTCTAGTGGTGAACGCGTTTAAGCAAATCAGCTGATTTCGAAGTTGAGAGTTCTAAGGTTCAAGTCCTAGTAAATGCAGATAATTTTATACGGATTTGAACACTAGATCGAGGATACCGGTGAACTTTGGTGGTTGGGTTTCAATTAACCACACATTTCAAAACTGGTCGACCTGAGACTGTACATGGCTACACTTCATTTACACTCGTACATATCCTTACTCACCTTCTGAAGTAATTCCTGACGGTGCTTCCGAAGATTAACAAGAAAAAAAAAATTATAAATACTTTTAATGAGTTGAAAAAAAATTTAGTTGTCTCTCATTTCGTTGTAGTTGATGATACACAAAAAATGTTTTATGGGGCTTACAGATAAAATTTAATAGTTTAAGATTAACTCAGTTAAATAGTACAGTTAATGAAAATATTTTATAATCAGAAGTACTAAATTTGCTAAATGTCAATAACCATTAGTGATGGTGATGTGATAAGTTATGCGTCACGTGTGGATGTAAGAAAACAAACGCAAGCTAGAATTTGGTGTGGTTGGAGGATCCCCCACTACAAGCTATGCACAAGAAAGATTACTATGAATCGAATCGTAATTGAGAAGATTTGGTTTCCTGTCGCTTATCCAATTCATTGTTAAGAATCGTAAAAAGTATTGGTTTCTCCTGCAAACCGATTCTCGATTCTTTCATTCGGTATAAAGAATCCAATCGAAGAAACGACTCGTTCACGATTCTTCCCATTACTAGTTTGGGGTTAGAGGTGAGGTTTGAGGTAATGAATTTGTTGTAAACGAAGTAGTTAATGTATGTTTTTTTCTGTGTGATTGTTTTTTATTTAATTAATAAGTAAAAAATATTGATGAATATTTTAGTGTCAAGTTATATAGTTTTCTGTCTAAATATGGATGTACAATATGTTTACACGCAGTAGTAACGATCCTTTTCGGCTGAGATGGTATTCAATTTTTTCTTTTCGACGAAGGTTTGTGTGTACGGTTTAAATCTTATTTTGCTAGAAAGAAGAAGCATACACGGCAACACTGATAGATTCCCTAAATAAATTAGAGGTGTTAAAATATTTTTTTTAGAGATAATTTTATGTCGTAGTGAACGTGCTAATTGTCGATATTAGTATTTGTAATCTATATAATGATATTTGTTATGCTAAATTATGGATGGATAAATGTATTTTCTGTGTGTTAACGGTAATATCGATATCATTTAAGATTGTTTTTTATTATGTGTATTATACTTTATTTTTAAATTTTAATTTTATTTTTGAGTTAAAAAGCTTAAGTTTAGAAGAAATTCTAATATTTAGTTTTAGAAATTCTAATATTTCGGATTATATTTATAAATATATGCATGTGCCCGAAAAATGTGTGTCTTTGAGTATACGAGAAGGTATAAATATAAACAATTAAAAGAAGATGTATATTTCATGATGTTAAATAAAGTAAATATTTCTTTTAATATCATTCTTTGTCAGAAAAAAAGCAGAAAATGGAACTAAGTAAATATTTTTTTACGCACAGCTTTCAATGTAGTTTTCAAAACGCTTTTCTCAAGATATATAGTATTTTCATTTACTTTTGGAGATCAACATTGTTGAATATATGAAAATCCTTTTCGTTTCAGTAGTTTAGAGCCTAACCATTGACAAATTTAAAACAATATTCAATGGAAGTAGTTGCATCATAGTACTGTATAAGCAATCCTGTACTTGTTCTTAAAACTAAAAATTTTAATACTTTTTGAATGAAGAAACGTGTACTTATTCATTTCTTGCATGCATATTTATCTACATATATTTATATAAAATAACTAAATAAATGTATCTTGAAACATTAATGGTTCTATAGTATGGAAAACATGAATTAAAATCTCAGCCTTTATCCATAAAGACAAACATTTTGATAAATTATTCAAATATTGTGTGTTAATCAAGCAAAATTAGTAAATTAATAAACAGAAAGTAAATGTCACCCGATTATAATACATGATTATCATTCTCAATAACTAAAACCGATAAATTTGTAACAATCGATGCCTTGCGAATTACAAAAATAGATTGTTTTTTAATAACTATTACTTGAATTTACATGTATGAGAAATAGTTAGTACTTAGAATGAAAGTGTTACTGTACCTATTGTAAATAATGTTCAATCAGTCTGATTTTCTTTTGTTTGTTTCTCAGCAGTGAAAAGAATGAGATCGATTTTTGACGCAACCATACTGATTAAAATTAAATTTTTTCTTTACCTTTTCATTCTCCACAAAATTTATAGGTATGTGCATAAAGGCATTTAAATGTTTGTAGTTTATTTGAATTGGAAAGTTAGCGCTTTAGAAGAATTTAATTAAATTAATTTGTCAAGTGGTGTTCTTTTAGTTCGGTATTTGGAAATATCGAACTAAATGTGAATTTATAATTTCACAAAGATTTGAACTGTCATATGTCAGAAATGTTGTAAGGCTTCAGTATAATGAAATAGCAATTTAACTTTAAATTCTGTGTCTTATTCTGAATGCGAACACATTTCCTGAAATGCTATTACAGTAATTTAATAAAAGATAAATCTTACTTTTATTCACTGTGTTAAAAGCAGAAAAAATTATATCCTGAAAAAATTCATCAAATGGGTCCCCGTTGCACTTAACTTTACTTTGGCACCACAAGAAGTTGCATAAATAGGAATCTAATTTTATGGTTGTTTTGTGTTATTTTTAAACTAAATCATGTACATTTGTATATTTACTGTGATAATGCTCAGCAACAAAAAAAAGAAAGAAAAAAACAAGTTCGTTCTTCTGGTTATTTTAAAAGTAATCTAACATTGCCTCCTTTCATCTATTTTTCCATCAGTTTTGCATTTCTTAATTTATCGATATAATTAAAACATGAAACTATATGTATTTCAGTATCTTCAAAAGGTGAATTTATGAAAAATTAGCCTGTTTGTTGATCTATGTCTCATAGATCGCTTTACGAATAGTTATGGTATATGAAAGTTCTGTCTGGCCTGTTGACATAATAGAGGGATGCATCTACAGTAATAAACAAATTAGAAGTTGGTCATGTATTTGTGTGTGAAGTTATAAACCATAATAAAGGATGGTGATAAAATAGGATACAATATAATGAATTTTCTTAATGAGGAAATGATTTTGTAGACATGTTTTATTTAAAATTATCTTCCCCTGCAATGGGATTCCAACTCTATTATAGTTTTGTTTATTGTTTTATGTGTATGGCAACTTTTAGACATAGAGACTACTTCTTGGTAGAAGCTATAGAATTAATTCAATTTCTTTTGTTTCAGAACAAGTCAGTGATGGAAACATATCTGAATTTTCAGAAAAAGATTTAGACAGAATTATCAGGTAACTGAAAAATATGTCTAACAATTCTTGAAATTTTTTTTACATTAGAAAAAAGTATTAACAATTTTTTTTAATCTTGATTGTTATATGAAGTGAGATGTAAAACTACACAAAAAATTATAGGTACTTACGTATTAACTCCACCGCAGCTACAGCTTTATTTAAAATTGAGTATTTATTTTATTGAGTCTCTATTAATTTTAAGAAATGGTTATTTATATTTATTTATTTTATAAATATAATTTAACCAAACTTAAGCTACGCTCGCTAACCTTGACTAATTAACACTGTAATTTTTTGATTATTTATTTAATAAATTCAGTAATTATTGTTATTTAAATAATAAATAATTGCAATAATTACTGAATTTATTAAGTAAATACTCAAAAAATTACGGTGTTAATTAGTCAAGGTTAGTGAGCGTAGGTTAAGTTTGGTTAAATTATTATTATTATTATGCTTTTACGGCCAACATGGGACCACTTAAGTCAATTTTAGTTGGATCTTTTCTGAGAAAAGCGTGTTATTTTACTCTTTCGAGCTGCCCAGTATTTCTTCATCCGTTCAGATCTTGCTTTCTTTTCTTCATCCGTAAACACCCTCTTCGTTGTATTTTGTTGTTTGTCTGTCTTTTGTTTAAATCTAATGCTTTTAGCTTTGTAATTTTTCCAGTTTTATTCTGTAGGTCAGTCAGGGAAATTCCCAATTCTTTCATATCTTTGGTTAAATTATATTTATAAAATAAATAAAGAGACTGTTTTGAATCTATGTTAACTCTATATCGGCCCATTTTCCACCGACATCCAATTGAATACTTTGTTTTCAAATAAAGCTGTAGCTGCGGTGGTGTTAATACATAAGTACCAAATTATAAAATTAGCTCTTGGTAGAACAAAGAACTCATTTTTGGGGAATGAAGCAATTAACGGAGTGTTATAAGGAGATGTCTTTTTTAGGGTTCTCCTCCTCCTTTTGGTAGGTAATAAATTGTTTGACATTATTCATAAAGGATGATTTTAATAAAAAAAAATAGATATAAATAAAGAACTATAAAATAAAATATTTGTGTAACATTATGGGAGAGAAACTTTATCCTTTCATTTTTTTTGTGATTTACTGATTCAAGAAGCACTTCAGCAAAAAGTGTTGTTCCCTTTCTCCAAGTATTGAAATTTCTTTATGCCTTTGAATAGGTCAGGAAGCATACCAACACAGAAGAAGTGAAATTAATAGATAGTGTGCAAAATAATAAAGGAAGATACGAGGTGTGATAAAAAAATACGGTGAATGAATTTTTATAGTGGCAACTGCCGATGCTACATCCATATACTGTAATTTGTCCAATAGCGTGATCAACTGAGACAGGCAGGGACAATTTGTAACACGTTCGAGCTTGCCAGTCAGCTGCGAGAGCCGCTAGAGTGAGGTTGTGTTTATCGTGTCTGTCGCGCAACATGGATTTTGAACAATGCATTAACATTAAGTTTTGTTTTAAGATGCAAAAGAGTGCCAAAGAAGCTCACGAAATGTTAGAATCGGTGTATGGCGATAATGTGGTAACTTTGAAGACTGTGTACAAGTGGTATGCCCGATTTAAAAATGGAAATGAGTCTGTTGAAGACGAGCAGCATGCTGGTCCAGTAACCTCAAAAACAGTTGAAAATGTACAAAAAGTGGAAACAATGGTTCGTTCAAACAGGCGAATGACTATTCGAGAGCTATTGGAAGACCTTAACATCTCGTACGGATCCATTCAAAGCATTTTAACTAATGAATTGGAAATGAGATGAGTGAGTGCAAAATTTGTTCCCAGACTTTTGAGTGATGAATAGAAGGAAAATCGTGTGTCAATTTGCACGGAGTTGAAGGGTCATCTTCATGCATATCCGGACTTCATGGCCAAAATTGTGACTGGAGGTGAAATTTGGGTCTATGGGTATGACCCTGAGACCAAAATGCAGAGTTCCCAATGGAAAACCAGTTCATCTCCTTGCCATAAAAAGGCACGTCAGTCAAAATCCAACATCAAGGTCATGCTCGTTGTTTTTTCGATAGTGCGATCAGATTTCATTCTGAGGGGAACAACTGTAAACTCTGAATTTTATAAGAGTGTACTGCAACGTTTGCGAAACGACATACGAAGAAAGCGACCAGAAAAGTGGACCAATGGCTCCCTTCTTCACCATGACAACGTGCCGTGTCACACCTCGCTTCTCATTTGCGAGTTTTTGGCCGAAAAAAGTGTTCCTGTCTGTCCACATCCGCCATACTCACTGTATTTAGCACCATGCGACTTTTGGTTCTTCCCAAAAATTAAAACTGTGCTTAAAGGAAAACGTTTTGGCACCATTGCTGACATTGAGAGGGCCACGACCGAGCAGCTGAAAGCCCTTCCGAAAGACGCCTTCCAGAAATGCCTCCAGTCATGGAGTCAACGTTGGGATAAGTACATTGTTAGCCAAGGACAGTACATTGAAGGAGATTAAATCGAATTCTATGTAACCTTATTACTTTTTTTAATAAAAAATTATTCACCGTATTTTTTTATCACACCTCGTACTTTAGAGAAAAGATAGTGTAAAGAAAAAATGATTGATAGTATTACAAGAAAGTATATACTACACATTAAAAACCATGTGAAATTTTGAATAAATGAAGCCAAAGCTATTACTATCATTGCTGTAAATGAAAAATGTTTGATTCAGGGAGCAGAAATAGATAGAAGGACTGTGTAAAGGAGAAAAATTATGTAATAAGGTAGTGAAGGAAAAAAATTGATTTCAGTGGAAAGGGTAAATAAGATTAATGCATAGAGCTCCAAAAAACTGAACAAAGTATAAATTACTTGGAATCGATGATATATATCATTTTAATTATTGTAGTGTATTAGAGAAGTACGACTAAATAAGCTCTTAATATTTTTATAAATATCTATGATTTTTAAAAAATCCACAATTGCTATCACAATAATGAAAGCAGCTGTAGATAAATGTGAGTACTATTACAACAGTGTATCTGTGATCAAAATATTCATTTTTCAGCGAACATTTGTAGAAAGTATATTAATTTTGCCAGCTATCTTGATTGCAGAAAGAATGTGGTTCAAGAGAAGCCATCAATCCTCAGACTAATTTTAGAAATCGAGTTTATGAATAAAGTTATTTCTCATCAAAGTCTATAAAATTTAAATACATACATTCTAATTAGTTCTTTCTGATGTGCGCACACACGCGTGTGTGTGAAGTAATGCTGGCACTGCTAACACTACAGTGGAGGTTATAATGTACTGCGACAATATATTGCCATCCCAGTCAGGCATGACATTTTCATTCATGCTACAAATCATTTGTCTCATTCTCTGAAATAATACCTAAGGTAGACCTGGAGATAGCAAGCCAGTTGCCAATCTAGCAATCCACTTCTACCCTGTGTTAAATTAGCATTCTAAACTTTGAGGCATGGAAAATTTACAGCATTGTGTTTTGAATTTTTTTGATTGTGGTCAACCATAGTACTGGTATTACATGCTCTGCTGTTTTTCTTTTGAGTCATAGTGATACACCAATGTTTTGTTTCCCATCAAAGTATTGCAAATGAAGTTATCTCCCTCATCAGTATACCGTTAAGGAAGCTGTTCCCAAGATTTTTCCCATTTTATAATTTTTTTTGTAATCGTCATACATTAAAAAAACTAAAAGTTATTGGGTCGGACTTGTATGCCTTTTAGAGTACTTGTAGGTTTTACATACTACATACAATATACAGTTTAATTCATGTTGAATTGATTCATGTAATCCTTCAACTAAATTAAATTTTCACAGCCGATGTAAACAGATTAGTTACTAAATGATTTCTGATACTGTCAGAAATCCATGATCATCTTTCTTGTTAGAGATCACTTCTTTATGAACAAATTTTTCCAAAATTTTCCCTGCAGAGTAAGGAAGCCCCTAAAATGAAAAAAAAAAATCTTTTATACAAAATTTGGGAATTGTGATACTAGAGAGGTTCCCAAATTTTAAACACTTTAGAAAGCTTTTTTTCCAGTCTCAACATTTATAAACTGATTTTGATAATTACTAACTTTATTAAAAGTCTTTGTAACAGAATTCATCAGACCTGATAAAAGAGGTAGTTTGCAATGGCCTCAAAAGTTACCAAATCTGACTACATGTGAATTTTTCCTTTGCGGTTTTATACATAATGTTGTTTATGTGCTTCCACTACCTACTGATCTACGGCATAGGATTGAAGCAGCAGTTGTTTCCAGTAATGTTAAAGTATGGGATGAACTCACAAATCATAATTTTGTGAATGAATAATTAACAATGGTGATTATAAATAAAAATTAATTTATTTAAAATATATACTACAAATTTGTTTTCTTACTTTCAGATTTATTTAATATGTTGTAATATGTACATATAGCTAAAAATTAATTTATTTATTTGAAATATATACTCTCTCTTCTCTCTTTTTCCTGTTTAGCCTCCGGTAACTACCGTTTAGATAATTCTTCAGAGGATGAATGAGGATGATATGTATGAGTGTAAATGAAGTGTAGTCTTGTACATTCTCAGTTCGACCATTCCTGAGATGTGTGGTTAATTGAAACCCAACCACCAAAGAACACCGGTATGTATCCACGATCTAGTATTCAAATCCATGTAAAAATAACTGGCTTTACTAGGACTCTCGCTTCCTCTCAGTGCTGTAACTCTCGACTTCCAAATCAGCTGATTTGGTAAGACCAGTAGATCGACCCGGTGGGTTTTGAAATATATACTACAAATTTGTTTGCTTACTTTCAAATTTATTTAATATGTTGTAATATGTATATATAGCATTTATTGACTGAAACAAAAAGAAAATATTTTAGAATAATAACTATATTTCCTTTTATTATTCAACAAATTATATATTTGTATTTTATATGTATATATATATATATATATATATATATATATATTTAATTTTTTAACATGTTGCTCCATGTGTCAACTCACAATTAATTATTTATAGTTTAAGAATCTATGAATAACATTTCAACAAAATTCTTTTGTTATAACTCAACTACGTGTTTGACAAATTCAACTTGTGTGGCATATATAATATTAAGTGCACATACTGTGATGCGGCATTACAGTATATATATATATATTGGAAAAACTGATAGATCGTTCAAGATAAGATTCTCAGAACATCTGAGATTATTCAAGAATAAGAAGAAATTATTTTCAAACATGGCGGATCACTTGATTTTGAACAGACACAAAATTACAAGCTTAGCAGATAATCTTGAGATATTAGAAGTTAGTAACGTTAAAAACAAACTAAAGAATTTAGAGAAATATTACATTTATAAATATAAGAACTTCAATTTAGTGAACTATATCAAACACATTTCAAAAACGATGGTGTATTTAAGTTGGCTATAACACCTGCACATTAACATCTGTTTTTAACATCTAATTATGATTTTAATTAGTATATTACAAAACCTTGCAATCCATGACAAAATACCGCCCATTCACTTATAATTTTATGTTAAAAATATTTTTGAAGTAATTAAATTTTTAAAAAATTAAATTTAACTTGTATTTAAAACCATACAAAAATTTAAAACATTTTATTTAAATTAAAAGTTTTAAATTATAATCCCAACAGATAAAAACAAAATATACAAAATTTAAAAAATTGTTTAGAATTACAACAATCGATTAATTAAAATTAACCGTCAAAATAACTATATTAGTACTATACTACTACTTAGTAACTGTATAAGTCAAACTAATTATGTAACTATCCATTTCATTGACTACTATACTAGTGAAGTAAAATCAGTGAAATGGCTAGCACATGATTTTGTTTTTATTTTAAACGTTTTAATTTTTAATTATGTAATTTTTATCATTGTTTTAATTAAATTTTTATATTTTAATTTTGACTTGGTTAATTTTAATTAATTGATCTTTGTAATTTTAATTAATATTTTATGTTTTTATCTCTTGTTGAGATATTAAATTTAAATAAAAGGTTTTAAATTTTTCATAAGACATTTTCATCGGTGTGTTTACTCAATTTGAGTTTCACCTTTATATTAGGCTTATTCTGATTTCATTTATCTACCCTAATTTGTAGCCCTCTCAACTAAATGATTAATCGTTTTGCAGAAGCGTGATCACACCACGTCTATCTCTAACACTGAGGGACACAAAATAACTTTCCCCGTAAGTAAATTTCAAACTAGAGTATACTGTTAAACAATAATTTTTGAGTCTACTAGAAACATCTAAATTTTTTCTCATATCTTTTAAACAAGTGTTGATTGCAACGACAGTTTTGTCTTACAGATACCCAAATCCACCTCTTAATTTATCAAAGACAATTAAGATAATCAATTATGAAATTCTAACAAGAAGCAAACATTAACTCTCAACAAAATATTCCTCTAACATTTATATCTCATTCATTCATATCTCATAAGACCAATGTCACCGCATAGGTCTTTTCCCTGCTACCTAACAAAGAAACACCAAAAATCTCTCATAGATGTTCTAACTTTATGAAAATATTCAGATCTCTGCCTATAGTAATCAGCTATTAATACCCACTCGCTGACAGGTTCAACATTGAGCAGCTCACCTGAGACAGTTGACGGTATGCAGCTATGATAAAATTTATTGCACTGTCAAGGCATGAAGCTGTGAATTTAAGAAATCTTTTATCGATATTTAAAAAATTGATAACTATGAAATCCTTCTTAAATAGAAACATTTAAATAAATATTATACAGAAAATTTTTATTAAATATGTAAAATAATTATTACCACAGCAAAATTATTCAGATTGAGAACCATTATTCCGAAAGGTCTTATTTCAATTTTTTTATTATTTTGAGTCATCATGATCAACATCATTTTTTTAAACCTCCTTGGTTTATTTATCCATTGGCTGTTATAAAGAACATTTCTTAAATTTTCCCACTACAAAAAAAATAGAAAAATTCTTTATTTTTAATGAAGAATAAACTTATAGAATGTACAAACTCTCAGAACATATTCTACTGGTGAAAATAAAGAAGATAGTTTGCATAAAAATGGGTTCAGAAACACTTTGTTAGAAAGTGTTATCGGATGAAAGATTTCACGCTCTACACCTTTGGTAAAATACAGCCAGACTGTAATTAAGGGACCAATTTATAAGTTTTATATTAAAATAAGTAGATTTCTTGACATTTTAATTTATCCTTTGTGAATCATTCTGTTATTATGTAAAAACAGTGTACACATACACATACAAACAGGTGGTGTGTATATATATGTATACATACATATAGTTGGATGGAGTCCAACTGGTATTAGTTTGTTATGGATATATTGTAAATACAGTAATGAAACTAGTTTTTTTTTGGCAGCCAAAGTGGCAACACTGTAAAGTTACTAGTAAACATATGGTTAAATGAACAGCTGATTTATATTACGTATTAATATTTTTAGTTTATTGTTGCCACGTGAGACGTAAACAAACTTTATGTTGTGCGTTACAAAAGTGAGTGATGCTAATTATGAACAACATTGTGCAATCAAGTTTTATGTTAAACTTGGTAAGAATGCTACTGAAACTTTTTCAAAATTGAAAAGGGCATATGGATATAATCCATGCCCTGAAAGACCATTAACATCAAAAAGTGACAACAGTGTTGAGTGAATCAGAGACTTGATACAGTACGACCGGCGATTAACTGTCAGAATGATTGCAGAACAATTGAATTTGAACCATACCACAGTCCATCAAATTTTGACAAACGAATTGGACATGGAAAAAATTTGTGGAAATTTGGCCCCAAAAAACCTCACTATTGAACAGAAAAACAACTGGGTGGAAGTGTGCCACGATCTTCTAGGGTGAATTGAAACTTATCCTGATTTTCTAAAAAATGTTATTACTGGTGATGAATCTTGGCTATTTGAGTAAGACCGAGAAACAAAATGCCAAAACAAGGAGTGGAACTCTTCAATCTCATCATGTCCCAAAAAAGTTAATCAAAAATTTGTTTCTTCAATAGTAATGGGATTGTCCATAAGAAGTTTTTTTCTACAGGACAGACTGTAAATCATTATTTTTACGGAGACATTCTTGAAAGACTGCGGAAAAGAGTTGCCTACATGAGACCATTCACCCAAGACAACTGGATGCTGTATCATGGCAAAGCCACCTTGTCACACTGCACTCTCAATTAATGAGTTTTTGGCAAAGAAAAACATTCGGGTAATTTCTCAACCACCTTATTCACCTGACTTGAGTCCCTGATACTTTTTCCTGTTCCGGACTTTAAAAAAACCTCAAAACCATTTTGGAACAGTAGAAAACATAAAAAAAATTGTAACTGACTATCTAAAGGATATTCTGGTTTCTGAGTTCCAACACTGCTATGAAGAATGTGAAAACCGTTTGAAGCATTGCGTGGCTTCCCAAGGGAACTATTTCAAAGGAATAAAGCCCATGTATAATTTGACTGTAAATAAAAAGTTTTTCTGAACCAGTTTCATTACTGTATTTACAGACCTTGTGTGTGTGTTTTCATGTCCATAACAAGAATAGTACCCAAAATAAATTACAATTACATTAAAATAATTAAAAATTAACAGCTGCAAAATAATAACTTTCAGTTGTGGCTAGTGTATAGAGTGCTTTTCGTCTTAAGCCGCTTTTAGCTTTTCTCAGTATGTGATAGTGTATTGTGTGTAGGATATCTGATAATAACAGTAGAAGATGAATAAATAAGAATGAAGTAGATGATTGATCATAAAAAAAAAACCTTTTATAATTTCTTTTGAGCATGAGCGTGACAGTAGGGAATTTGGAATTTAACAGCATGATGACATTTAACCGCTCTTGATTACATAGTGGTTTTATAAATTACTGTTTTTGTTAAATAGAAATTTTACATTTGTAAAATTATTATATACTAGTATTTACTACTACTTTACCCAACTTTTGTAAGATATAATGGCAGAACAGTGTATAGTACACAAAAAATGAAGTTAAGAAATTTTAAGTCAAAAAGATAACAGAATGAAAAATTATGAGGAAGACAGTAAATAATAGAATATAATATTATGCCAAATGAAAATAGCCGGGTGTAGTCCATTGAGATACTAAAAAGATTCCTGTTTCTTGGCAACACTTTTTGAGCAAATTGTAATTATGATAGAAAATCTTAATATATTTTTGATTGGATAATCTAGAGCGGTGTTGACTGATTGTGTTTCAAACGCAATAATTGGTTTTTTCATAGATTAATTTATTAATTCATTCATAGATAACAGAAAAAGTTTGGTACATCAACTACAAAAATTTTAATTTTGCTGTCGCTTCTCATTTTAATTGGCCTTTCCTCTTCATTATTTTAACAAATTCTTGTAATTTTATTTAATTTTGATTTTATATTAATATTTTAACTTTCTATCAAAAAGTATAATCATCAGTATTATTCAATAAAATTACGTCCAACAGTCTTTGATTCTATTAAGTTATTTAAATGCTCAAATTCCCAAACTCCCTGACTAATCAAAAACTAGTCAAAAAACCAAATTCTGTACGCTTTTTTACAATTAATACACATATCTGAAAAAGCTTTAGTAATCAATCCATATTTATTAATTAAATTCTGATTTTAATTGCCATACCTCTGTTGTTATGTGTTCACCACTGATGTCAAATAAATATATTAAATAAAACAAAAAAGCGCAGTAAGATGCTTCTGTTAACTTTGATATTAAACTGCTCTTCTAAACAAAGAATATTAAAAAAGAATAAAAGTATATTATGAAATTTAGTTTTCTAAAATCACATCACTCATAATCAGACATACACACACACACAAACACAATCCACAATGATTCCTAATCTTATTTTAAAAATTATTGTAATTATTTTTTTATTTTGTAAATATATATATATGTGTTTATATACCTTTACGATAGAATATACAGACAAACAAGCATATCCAATTGTTAAACATAGCATTACCACTGATACACCTGCAATTCCTTTGTTGATTAAACTTACTATCCTGCAATTATAATTTTCATTTTAAAATACATATTTTAGAAAATACACATTTAATTCAATTTTATGGAAAAAAATTTGTAACTACTTGATGAATAATAACTATAAAATAATAGTGAATAATAATAACTATAATTACTATTATGTACAATATTGTAGCATTATATAATTATGCAGTTGTGTAATTACATATAAATTACATTGTTATATTATGAATTAGTTTTCACATTCAGTTTATGTATGATTTCTTATATTTGCTCCAGTTTCTGATTATTATATATTAATATAAATTTTTTTACTATAACAACAAAAAATATTTACCTCAGTCATTATCTATATACAATTATTAAATTAAAATACAGACTATGCTAACTGCTACTGAAAAATATATATAATAAAGAAGTAACATTAAAAATCATTGCCAATTTTTCAATACCTATGAAACATAAAAGGAGTATTTTTAATATTATTTTAAAGAATGCTAATAATAAATATAAACATCTGTAACCATTTTGGAGAATTCAAATAAAACAGTAAATTTAGCTCAACAACATGGAAAAGACTGAAACATGTGATTGCCTTCAAGCTTGAAACCTGATTGCTGAGATCTGATGAAGGCTTTTTTTGTAGATTTGATGTTTCAAAATTTATCTCCAGAATGATACATGTGGATGAACTTTAAATAGATCAAAGAGATATCCCCTCCCAATGAAAAATGTAAGGGGAGGGGGGATATCTTTTACAAAAAGACTTTTAATCAGATAAACATTCAAGAAGGCTATCACATATTTCCCCTATTGTTGTTATAAAATAAAGCTCTGTGCCATTATTGATGTTGTTTTGGGAAGCTCCTTCGTATTTCTTCCTTATTATGTATGTATTAAATATATATTAAAATGAGCAAATCGTCTCATTTCAGTGAGCAATGATTTTTAAGCATAGTCTTTCTATCCAATTTATAATTATCAAAATTGTTAATGAACGGTTTTAACAGAAAATATTGGAATTTTCTTCAATTCCAAAATTTTCCCTGAATCTCTTAGGTATAAAAACCCATGTTATACATTTTCGATGCCTTGTGTAACTAACGGTTCGTACGAATTAATGCTGAAGTCCTTGGCTCCCTACACAGTCGGTCGAAACATCAGAAAACAAGATATAGCTATTTTTTAAATGGTTTCATCAAAATAACTTTTTATTGTGGATATATTCGTCGTCAGGAATAGATTTATGATGAAAGTAATCTAATTTAAAAAAGTAAATAAATTCTTACTTGTATATTAAGTACTAAAATCTTCGGTATTTAACAGAATATAAATTGTACTTGATAAAGGGAGGACGTAAACAATGCAAACATCAAACAAAATAAAATTATACAATATACTATTACTAAAAATTATTTCTTTTCTATTAGTTTCCAGTAACCTTTTTCGGTCTATTGACACCATGAAAGGATATTTATCATTATTTTCACGAACAGTTATTAAAATAGTAGACAGAAAATCCTTCCAAAATGTCATATACACGATAATATATGAGAAAAACCCTGTGTAAATTATTATCCCTTTTAATGAATCTATTCTTTGATCAATATTATCCCAGTTATCGATTAAATATAAAAAGCAACCCATGAATAAAACTATTTGTATTATATTAAATGATATAATTCTTGTATTTAGTTTTGGTCTTCTGTAATCATGAAAATCATAACCTAAGAATGTTAAGGATGCTTTTATTTTATCAGCGATGTCCATTGTATATATATATATATATATATATATATATTATTTTTTACTATTTTAATATCTTCTACCTGAAAACAAAAAAGTAAGAACTAAACAGTGGTAAAAAAATTTATGAAGGTACCTGAAATAGTTTTATATTAAATATAAATATTGACTATTTTGTCTATTAACTGTGGGCTAATCAGTTGTTGAATAGGTGTGCTGCAGTGCACCCTTCCTGAATGTCAGTTCTCAACCAACTATCAGTGAGATTACTCATTATATTTGAACATATCATTTTGCTGTTACTATTCCAGAAGACAAAATTGTGTAGAGACAATCTTGTAAAATATAGCCTTTTGTTAAATTCTAGTCAGTGGTGAAACATAAAGTCCAATAAGTAAGTGTGAAGTGTACTTTTATATGTTTCCTATACTCTTTCATGTTGTTGACAAAATATCTTCAATTGTATTTGTACGGGCCCCACAAACTAGATCTGAAGTATTGACTGAATGATTTATTTTTGTGTGCGATATTATAATGTGTAATGGGTGGAATTTTGTTGTAATCTTTTCAAGGATCAGAGATTATGATCGACCCATGCCTTACTTGTTCCTTTACGACATTCTGTGTTTTAGATTACAGTTCATCAGTGACCACTAACATAAAACAATTTTTCGTGTCACTGTACATTTCCCCCTTGAAAAACGATTACTGTGGTTACAATCTTTCCAGAATATATTTCTCATGTGAGAATACTATCTTCTGAATATCAACTGTTAACTTATTATGTATTGTCATGGGGTTCTTTAGTAATTAGTCAGGGAAAACTTTTCTATCAACATTTTTTGTTCTGTTGCGGTTGCAGAACTCTGAATTTCTCGTTGATGAATTGTTCGGTGGTATCTATTTCCATTGGAAAAATTACAGTTATGTATTTGTAGAACTGAAAAAAAATTTGTTAATAAAGCTTACCTTTAAATATAAGTTTTTATTTTGTAACAGTTATAATGTTGGATAGATACAAATTCTAAAAATTAGAATATTGTTATACATTTAGTCTGGGATTTAAAATCTTTTAAGCTTACTGCTCAATCTAATTTCTCTGCTTTTATATACAAAACCTCAGTTTTGTGAAAGTATTTTTGCTGTATTTGTAAGGACAGTTTACTGAATTTTTCAGTTCTAAAATATGTATAAATAAAATATAGAACATCCCTCAGTAAAGGACTTCGTGGTTTCTACTGGTTTGACTATATATATATTTAATAACTTGTCATGGACATTTTTTTAAGAATGAACATGACTGATATATATATATAAAATATATATACATCATAAGATAAAAAAATGCTTTTGAAAAATGTAAAATGTACTCTATTGTTATGTCAAAAATACTTTTGTAAAAAAGATTTCTTACATTTTTAATAAGCTTCTATAAATAAATCGATAAATGTCTTGTAAATATTAAATACATCCCTTTTTTATTTTTTTCTCTAGCTCACTGTTTTGAAAATAAGAAATTTAGACATTATACGAGTAATGCGTTAGTGGACTAGTTGTTTCTGTATCATACAGAACCCATATACTGAACGATTACTAATTGTACAAACTTTTTGTATATTTTTTTATATTTAAAACTAAATTAAGGAATTCTATTCGAGAATTTTATTAAAATATGATTTTTTTTAAGAAAAAAATTTTACAAATATCTCACGAATACCTCATGTATTGGTAGGTTTCGATTGCCCATAATCTTCTTGTACTCTCTTACAAGAGCATTCATATGGCGCAGGTTTGGGGTGGTATGTGGCTCAATACCGGGAGCCATTCCACGGGGGTAGACCTGATAACCCTGGCATTCATTCTCATAGTGTAATTAAGTTGAGCATCAATTCTATGAACGTAAGGGCTGTTAAGCCACACTGGCGCACAATATTCAGCAGCCGAGAAGACCAGGTTCAGAGCCGATGTGTGCAAAGTAGAAGGTGATGCTTCGATTACATAATGAATCAGGTGATAGAAGTTGCCTAAGAGGAGTATTGTCATATAAGATTGGCTATTCACATGTACTGGTTTTAAATATGAGATAGTAAGCATATTTAAAATTATAAAAATGAAGTACTGGTGCATTAGTGGTGCACCTCTTTCTGATACAGTCTTTTCATAAAAAGTGCATTCATGTATTTTTATCCCTAAAATTAAATTTAAGGAAATATGTAATTCTTTATTTTTGGAAGAGTGGAAATTTTATCAAAGTATAATTTTTTTAAGATAAAAGTTAGAGGTAAATCATAGATTTTTGTCGGTCTGCTATTAGATAAAAGTAAATTTCTTTTCTCTTTCAAATTTTTTCTATTTCAAAAACAACAATATAGTTAATTCAGAGTAATCGTTATTACTTTAAATGTATTCTGAGTATTGGAATTATTTTTACAGAAAATATATGTAATTTATTCTTTTTACAGTATTTATTTCAAAGCATATTTATGGAAATTTTTTATAATCAAAATATTTCTTGTAATAATAAATTTATTTCTGAGTTATCCAAAATCGCTGAGTAATCGCTCATCTGAAATGTTATGGGTTTAAATAAAAATTTAGAACACATAATGACTTTGAAATTCTCCTACAGAATAATAAAATAATACTAAATAATAAAAGAATAATTATGATCTTTAAATAGTAAATGTAGTTAAAAATAATTACGCACCTTATATGTTTTTCTGTCTAGTTTAATAACGCACTATTTATTTTATTTTTCCAATGTAATTATTCATTTTCAGTAATATGTATAAGCAAATAAACTAGTTTAGTTTCTATAAGATATTGATTTCGTGCTAGAAATGAAATTAATATGTGTGGCAGATTATAGATTATGTTAAAATAAATAATAACACTGATAAACATAATTTTTGTTTCCTAACATGAGATACATGATTTTAATTTCTTTTTTTTGATGGTGAAAACGAATATGAACTCACAATCTTTCTATTGCTCACTATTTTTGAAAAACGTTTAAATTTTAATTAAAGGAGTTTTTCATTTTTTAATGTATAGTTAGCATTTTAAGCTCCTATATTGTATTTTTTCAGCTCATTTTTTATTGTTTAACTTTATTAACATAATTTGTAAGCTATAAATAAACTATATATAAACTATACTAGACAAAGAATTAAATCATGTCATAGTCGCATATTATGACATCATATCTAATACTGAAGAGTGAGCCTTCATGGACAAGATTAATCAGGTCAAAACATGTAGCTGAAAATGCAGCTGTGTTGTTTGTATTAAGCACTGAATTTAGGAATGAATTAATTTTTTTCAGTCTTATTGCTGTCTTAAGTTTGTTAACAGTGCAGTGTCATAATGTCTCAAAATTGTGTAAATGATGTGGATGCCTTTTGTTATGTATGTGATGAGTTTACCATAAAATCAAGTAGAAAAACATTACACCTTTAACTAGAAAAACATATCATTTGTACTTTCAGTGTAGAATTGGTGATCAGGATAAGATGTGTGCTCCTCGCATAGTATGCTTTAATTGTTCTGTATATTTAAGAGGATGGCTGAAAGGTACACTGAAGGCTTTGCCATTTGGTGTACCTATGGTTTGGTGAGAACCAAAGCATCAGATAACCAATTATTACTTTTGTTTAACAAGTGTGTCTGGAATTGCTAACAAATCTAAACATACTGTAAAATATCCTTCATTGCAATCTGGAATCAGGCCTGTATTTCACAGTTAAATTATTCCAGTTCCTGAGCCACCTGTGAAATGTATCTTTTGAAAGTAGCAGTGAAGAATCGGGCAGTACTGAAGAAATCAACAATGATTTTGATTTTGAATCATCTTCCTATAAGCCACACCTTATATCACAAGGTGAATTAAATGAATTGGTTAGGGATTTAAATTTTTCAAAAAATCAAGCTGAACTGTTAGGATCAAGACTGCAAGGTTGTAATTTACTTCAAAAAAATATAAAAATTTCAGGCTTTTGAAGCCGACAAAAAGAACTTTCTCAGTACGTGATGAAAATATTTTGGTTCATTGCACAAATATTGATGAGCTTTTGTTGCACTTAGGACAAGTTCATAAACTTGAGGACTGGTACCTTTTCATAGATTCATCCAAGTATAGTTTAAAAGTGGTTCTGCTACACAATGATAACAAATGTCCTTCAGTGTGATATTAATTTAAAAGAGACATATGATGTGATGAAAGACATTCTTGAAAAATAAATTCTAAAAACATAGCTGGAACATATGTGGTGATTTGAAAGTTATAGCTGTTTTGTTATGCATGCAGTTAGGCTATACTAAGTACATGTGTTTTCTTTGCGAATGGTACAGCCGAGCTAGGGATAAACATTATGTTACCAAAGAGTGGAAGAAATGAAACAACTCCAAATGGAAAAAATATTATTCATGAGCCCTTAGTTGAACCCAAAAAAAGATTTTTACTCCCTCTCCATATCAAGCTAGGACTAATGATAAATTTTGTAAAAGCATTGAAGAATGATAGTCTTGGATTTTTGTACATCAGGCAGAAATTTCCGAATGTAAGTGAAGGAAAAATTGAAGAAGGAATATTTGTTGGTCCTCAAATAAGAGAGTTGATCAAAGGTGATGTAGTTATTTCAATTAAATATTATAGAAAGTGCAACTTGGGCTTCATTTAAAGACATTTGCAAAGGTTTTCTTGGCAAATAAAACTCTGACAATTACCACAATATTGTTAATCAACTTTTTACTTCATACAGAGCTATGGAATGTAATATGTCTTTGAAAATACATTTCCTCCACTCACATCTGGATTTTTTCCCGGACAACCTCGGAGATGTAAGTGACGAACACGATGAACGTTTCCACCAAGACATTTCGGTGATGGAAAGCTGCTATAAAGGGAATGGAATACCAACATGCTAGCCGATTACTGTTGGACATTAATTTGGGATGTGCATGAGGCTATTTATAAAAGAAAAGAATCAGTGAAATCATTCTAACACAGGTATGGCCCCATGCAAAATTATAAATTTTACAGTTTTTAACTATATTTTTCTTGATTCTTTTTGAAGCGTAATTTATTTAAAACTAACAGTGATAGAAAAATTATATTTACAGATCTGTAATGTACACAAAAAAGCAATTCAAGAAATGGTATCACACTTAGAGAAACACGCAAAAACTTTTTTTTTTAAATCAGTGTAATTATGATCTTTAATTATTAAATGTATTAAAAATAATTATACTTCATATATTTTATGTCCAGTTAATAATTACGCACTTTAAGTAATATGTATATGTTTCTACAAGATATTAATTGAAAATTATGCATTACTTCCATTCTAAATAAAATTAGTTACTATTAGACTTAAATATTTGTATGTTTATAAAATTATTAGTGATCTAAATAATAATTTTTATTATTTAATCATTTACTTTATCCTAATGTCAGTAAATTGTTTGCAGGAAGGATTGTAACTGTGAAGAAAGAATCCAGAATAGAAAATATTTTTGTTTGTGATATCTTTCCCCAAAACAACATAGGTAAACTATATATTAAATTATACATTACAATTGTTTTCACTATTTATTTTATTTATGCACAAAAAAAAATAAAAGTACATGTAAATATAAAATATCAGTTTTTGTTGAATTCACTTGTAATAAAAAATTAATATTTTATAAATTTATTTAATAAAAATTAAAAAATTAATTAATTAACAAAATATAATAAAATATACAATACAAAATTTGATATAGTACAAACATTTTTAAATGAAATACATTTTTTTTGAATTCACTTAAACTAAAAAAAATAATATTTTTTATCAATAATGTTGCATACACTACGTTGCATAGTTGTGGTCCAGTTTGAATTTGAAAAAAATAAAAAAATGATGCATCTTCAAACATGTCTCCAATGTTTAAATCTTTTAAATATAGTTACAATTTTATTCTTTATACTTTTTTTACAATTCCCAACTTTGGGAACATTAAATTATTGTAAAATTTGGCACATTTTGGTTAATTTGACCGTTTTTTAAAAGCATTCAAATTTTTTCTATACATAATTTTAAACATTCCCTAAATTATTGGTATAAAAAAAAGAATTTTAACACATTGAAATCTGTAATCGCCATGAAAAAAAAATTGTTAAAATGTTTTTGTGACTATATATTTTAATTATGCATAATCTTATTATATGAGTGGAAAACAAGATAATCCTTTGTAATTATTATTATGAACTATATGATTGATCCTATTGTATTTGAATTTTTGTTAAATTTTATTGTTTTATCATTGGTTCATTAGAAACATAAAAAATAATAAACTTTTAAAATACTGTAATAAATTAATATTTTTATAAATTTTGTTAAATTAAATTTAAAAAAAATTAAATAACTTACTTTCAAGTAAGATTAATTTCTTCCAAAAAAAGTAAAATCCTTTTTCAGTTGAGTTGAGTTATTCAGTAGAGTAATATCTTTAACAATTGTTAACTGTATTGAACAAGGAGCTGTAAAATTTATTCCAAAAATATTATTTAGCCAGAATTACAAAATGATGATTCATCACAATTAAAAATTTTGATAAATTTAATGATAATTAGAAAAAAATATTTCCATAATCCTTTATTTCAAGACCGATATATGGACCGTATGGTCCAACTAGATCTAGACCATAGAGATTTTCTTTAAAATTGGGCTCAAATATTTCTATACATGGGGGCATTGATCATATTTTTCTGCAATTAATATTAATTTAATATTTATCGCTATATATACTTTTAAGATAAATTTAATTTTTAACTACTAAATCATTTTCATTGAAATTTGGTTCAAGTATAGAAATAGAAATAGAAGAAAAATTGCTAACATTTATAGCAACCAAACTACAATAGTAATAATCGAAGAACATAAGAAAGAAGCAGTAATAAAAATGGAGTCTGACAAGGATGTTCCCTGTCCCTGATACTTTTTAATCATTACATAGAAGTAGCAGTTAATGAAGTTAAAAAACAATTTAGATCCAGAGTGCAAAGGTGCGAGGTGTAAAGATAGATGTTATGATTTGCTGATGGTATATTAGTAATTTTTACAGAGAGTAAAAAAGATTTAGAAGAAACAGTGAATGAATGGCATGGATGAAGTCCTACACAAGAACTACCACATGAAAATAAACAAGAACAAAACGAAAGTAATGAAGTGTAGTAGAAATAATGTAGATGGACCAGTGAATATAAAAATAAGAAAAGATTACAGAGGTAGAAGAATTTTTACGGAAGTAGAATTACTAAAGATGGATGAAGCAGAGTGATGTAAAATGCTGCAAAGCACAGGCAAAATGAGCTTTCAGTTAAAAATATAATTTGTTTACATCAAAAATTAATTTAAACATCAGGAAAACATTTTTGAAAGTATATGTTTGGAAGTCAAATTTGGACGATTGGAGTACCTGAGAAGAAAAGATTAGAAGCTTTTGAAATGTGTTGCTATAGAAGAATGTTAAAAAATAGTTGGGTGGATAAAGTGATAAATGAGGTGTTGTGGCAAATTGATGAAGAGAGAAGCATTTGAAAAAAATTTAGTTAAAAGAAAAGACAGACTTATAGGTCACATATTAAAGCATAAGCATCCTGGAATAGTCGCTTTAATATTGCAGGGATAATATTGTGCAGGTAGGCAGTGTTTGGAATGTGTAAAACAAATTGTTAGGGATGTAGGATATAGGGGGTATACTGAAATGAAACGACTGGCACTAGATAGGGAATATTGGAGAGCTACATAAACCAGTCAAGTGACTGAAGATAAAAAAAAAGCTAAGTGTCATAAAAATCTCTCTAATAGAACAATATTTTTCATACAATATTTAGTTCAGCCCTGGAATAAATTAAATAATATTTAATAGCAGCTATTTAAACATTGTAGTCAATCTTAGAAAGAATTTTCCAGGACAGAAAGATACAAATAAAACAATATTCAAAAATGCCAGTTTCATTAATGGTAGCTGCTTCACAATCTATAATTATAAATAAACTAAACCCTTAGATTAATGTTATGCTAATTGTTTCTTTAAACTCCACTTCTGACTAACTGCTGAAATCAAACCAGTTGACATCACCTCTGCATTTTTAGCAGCCACCAGCAATAGACTAAATAATTCATTATATGCCCATTTAAGATCTTACTATATACACTGGTGCACTTCAAACAAGCTCCTACTATGTATAGTGGCATATTTAAAACATGCTTCATTCAAGGCTACCACCACCTTTCTAGGGTAGGGTCTGTGAAAGGATCTGACTGTGAACGTGCAATATAGAAAATTTGCAAAATCTCTAGAAGGTGGAGGTATTCAGTGAACAACTTCAGGTCAATGAAATCCTGTCTAGAAAAGGTTAGCCTCTTGATATTTACATTTACCCATGGTTGTAAGTGGGATATTTCAACTGAAGGGATGGTCTTTGTGTGAATTCATACTGGACTTGTCGAAGGGAAATATATGCCTCTAATTACTGTTTACAAGGAATGGTTGACCATGCACTTTATGTTCATTATATTTTGCTCAACACATGAAGAAGTTTGGCCTGTCAAACGATGGATATTGTTCCTTTGAGGGGGGATGGTCTATAACAAACACTTGTTTACACTAATCTTAGAAGAGCTAAAGACTATAACCCTGGCACTTCAAGCTAGTTAGTTTGAAACTAACTTAACACCATTCTGGGAGTTCTGGTGACCAAAACAAATGATAGTCTGATGGTACCAGGTACGGAATATACAGTAAATGTATTAAAACTTCCTAGTCAAGTTCTCTCCATCTCTGACAGGTTGTTAAGTATATATGAGGTCTGGCATTATCAGCACAGTATATGACACCCTTTCTGTTGACTAGTTCAGACCATTTCTTCTAAGATGCAATCGCGCTAATCGTAGACGGTATAGGTTTGAGTTTATGCCTGGCGGCAGCAGCTTGTAATGCATGATACCATTACAATTCCACCAAATGCACAGCTTAACCTTCTTGGGCGTCTGTGGGCTTTGCCACAGATCATGGAGCTTCTTGCTTTGACTATTTCTTTACAAGTAGAATATACCATTAATTTGATAATTATTTATTTCTACCTCGAAAATCCAAATCTCAGTTAATATAATGATTTTTGGAAATAATTTTTAACAAAAAATGTAAAAACAAACCAGAATTCCTGTACAAGTTTCTTATGTTAATAAGTTTCATATTTAATTAAGAAATAAAGACTAATAAAACTAATCATTAATAT
Source organism: Lycorma delicatula (assembly GCF_047948215.1). Classification (NCBI taxonomy): domain Eukaryota; kingdom Metazoa; phylum Arthropoda; class Insecta; order Hemiptera; family Fulgoridae; genus Lycorma; species Lycorma delicatula. The sequence goes on from NC_134466.1 coordinate 32,032,875, forward strand.
AATTACTAAACTCATCAGATCCCATTAATCAAGTTTTATTATATTATCCACCGTAGTAAATATAATTGCAGGTGCTCCGTAAGTTTATGTAAAACATACCCACAAGTATTTAAACATTTGCCATGGAAAACACTTTCCGATGATAAGCCTAGAGAATTTCATTAATATATATTGGTTAATTTATATTTTTGGAAACGTAAGTCTTTTATTAAAAAATTTCTTATATCATGTCTCTTCGAGATTCCTTCTTTTACCAATTTTCTCACAAAGCAACGTAAGATCACTGCTAAACTCTTATGGTTTTTGCTCAGCAGTCTATTTCTGCATCTATATTGCATTCAGATACCGGATAGTCTAAAGCATTAGCAACATTTTGAATCTGTAAATCTAGATTTTTGCTTTATTGCTCAGGTAAACCATGGAATCCCAATTGCTAATACATGAATACTGTTTGAGATCACTATTTTGTTTTGAAATTTATGTTTATTTTTTCTACATTTAGCGTAACTGACAAATCATTTACTTTAAGGATATGGTGTATTATTTCCTCTTAAACTTAACGTTTTCCAGACAATGCTTCAATTTTTTTACGACGTGCTTCAATTAAATAACCCAAATTTCTTCCCATTTCTCGGTTCTTTCGTTCAACAATTTCATGATGTCTTTCATCGTAATGGAGACTTCTTCAGCGGCAAATTGTAAAGCAACAAATTTCTTTCTTTCTTTTTCACACAGAGTACTTCTCCAAATTCTATTTTCTTCTTCAATGAAAACAACATCTTCTTATAACACAATTATTGTAACAAAATAGCTCTCTGTTTTAATTAAATAAATTAAATGAAAAACTAGTACACAATTCATTAAATAAATATTAAATATTTTACCTATCACATAAGATAAGCCATGGCTGTCCAGACAGAACCACACCGTACAATCACTGAGTCATAATTTAACTTAACCAACTTTTTTATTAAGAAATTTAGTAAAAATGCGACCATTTGAAAATCTTTTGTAAAAAATTTATTTTAATACAATTAAAAGATTTTACAGGAACAATATTACTTTGTTGATGAATTTTTAAATAATACTAATTAAAATGAAAAACATGATATATCTGCATCCCGTTCAACATGTGTGCATAAATATATGCTCAAAATATTTTTCAATAACACCTTTTTAATTGTGAATAATTTTGTAATCAGTTTTTATATTTAATATTTATAAATTTGAATTTTTATTTAAATAATTCTTATGGACTTTTGAACACATCTATTTTCTACCTTATTATTTATAATAAGATATTATATTTAAAGTATTAGTAATAAGATTTATATTTAAAGTATTCCTTAATTCATATTCCACAAAATTTCATATTTTCACTAGAACTGTCATAATTGATTTGAGTGTTATTTTCTGTCCTTCCTTGCATTGTTACTTTAACATGCTTTCGGAGTACCTACATTCTCAAAACTAAGAAGTGCTAAAAGTAGTTTTATAAGTAGAATGGAGGTACTCTGACACATCAATTACAAATGTTAAACTAAGAAGGAACAAAAATAACATCCAAATCAATTATTCTTTAAGAAATTTACATCAACATTTTTTCCTCTTCTGAAATTAATTTTAATAATGAAAAATATGAGATGGTTGCTTAAAATATTTTTTTAAATGTTAATAAAAAGTAAAACAGTTCTGATCCTCGTTTAATAAGGTTCTCATTTAATAATACTAGCCAGTTTAAAGACAGATAATATTCAATTGTGAATAAATTCTAAAAAAAAAAATTTTTTAAACTCATATTTCAAATAGTATAAATAAATTTAAATTAGTCTAGAACTTATCAAAATAAACCGACGTTTATTACAGTTTGATTCAGAAATCTGATCGAGATAACAGAAAAATGCAGAATGTGTTCCAGTCCCAAGTTCATAAAGTGAGCATTTTGACAGTATAAAGAAACTCCTATACATTCCAACAATGCAGCTAGTGCACAAAGCCTCACAGTTAACGATGAGTGGTCAGTTTCCCATCTAATATTTAAGTTCCTGAGCAATAAGGTTTCTAGTTTCCCCAAAAACAGAAGAGCTTGTTATTCCTTCTTTGACACAAGGTTTATCTTGTGCAAGGCTAAACCTCATTAAATATTTGGTGAAATTTCCACAATCAGACAAAACCTGAACAACTGATATTCTTTCATAAACCTGGATGGATCACTATCCTCTACAGTCCGGTATGAGTTCATACACATATTGGCCCTTACATGAAGAGTTCTGCGTGTAACTGATGCTTCCAAAGGGAGGGATTAAATCTTTTTTTTTGAGTGAAATTTAAAATGGTGTTGATATCAACTATACCTTCCCCGGCAGGTGTTTTACTAACTGAGAATCGCTTACTGATTAACTCCACCTCTTGAGCTACCCTTCGTAATCATTAGCAATGGCTTGGAATGTGGTGTTCGAAGTGGGAGCGAAAGCCTGAAGTCATGAAATATTAGGTTCTAGTATAATGCATTCAGAATTGAACTCTTTGCTTCCTCTTTTGACAGTTTTCGACAATTAGGGGTGTTGTTTATGTAACCGTACTGTTATTCAGATAATTGATGATTAAAGTGTGGGGAATGCAAAATTTAGGGATGGAAGCATTTGGCTGGAAAATCGAGTTCCAACTAAGGAAGAAATCGCTGCCATGATGTCTATAAAAATTCAAACATATTGGTAGTTGATACTTCCCATCTCTGACATTCACTATGTCAATCCACTTATTGAGTTCTCATTCAATTTAATTTTGAATAATGTCCATGTTAATATACTCCTTGAAACTTTTAAAAGTCATTCAAGCAAATTGTTGAATTTTTGTATTGAACACAATTATTTACCTTTCTTAACTTTTTCATAATTAAATCACATACATGTTGACACGTTTTGGATATACTCCATTTTCAAAATTCACTGTACTGGCACTTCTTCCACTACGTAACGCTTATTACCCCACTGGCACTTCTTCCACTACGTAACACTTATTACCCCACTCAAATCATATACATTATCTGGCTAGTCTTTCTTCCTGTACTTTTATAAATCCATTAAGCTTCCTCTATTTATTTTATAATTATCTGTTTCCTGCTCTGAGAAAATTAAGATTCCGGAATAAAACATCTGCTCGATTATTAATCTCTTCATTTATTTGTTTTTCCACTATTTTTTAGTTTAAAAATTTCTAAATTTAAAAAAATATTTAATCTTCTTCCTTTTACATAATTGTGAGTCAGTTTCACTGAGTCCTCCTTTTATTAAATGTGTTGCATACTTAGAATCTGGTTTTTCGTTCTTAAAAGAAGTTATATATATGTTAAATCTTAATTTTAACTTTCTTCCCATTTGCCCAGTATATGTTGCATCGCATTTATATTTATTTTGTATATGCCATTACTGTTATAAATAGCCTTTTCTTCAAAGTTGTTATTAAAAATTTTCATAAGTTTATTATTCATATTTACACTCATTTTCTATTATACTTATTGAAAAATTGTTTGATCGGGTAAACTTCCTGTAAATGTTAATCTAGTCCATTTTTAGGTTTCTTTATTGTTTATTGTGTTTTTTTAATTTTGTTTCTTTTATTTTGGATCATCCTTCTAATCATTACTTTTTTATATCTGATACTTTCTGCTATTCGAAAATAGTGTTGAATTCATGTTTATAAGCTATTTTCTTTAATGGCAAATCATGTAATCTATTACATGATTTGCCATGATTTGAAAAAGCCACTAATTTATGTTTCATCGGTTTTTGAGTGTATATGGTTTGTTTATATGGGTAATTATGTTTACATAAATATACGATTTAAGTGTAATTTGAGGTAAGAGGCGTAACCTAACGCTACATAAAGCCTTACAAAGTGGAAGAAGTGCCAGTTCAGTGAGTTTTGAAAATGGAGTATATCCGAATTGCATCAAAATATGATTTAATTATGAATGACAAAGCTAAGAAAGATAGAAGATAGCTGTTCTCAATACAAAAATTATATGGTAATTTTAGTAGAAAGTACATACACAATAATTTTTAAATTGTTGAAACAGTAAGAGAATGATTGACCGCTTACTGCTAATCATACTTGGGAATACTTTCGTTTATTAGAGGTATCTTAACTAGAGCAGTCTTCCGACTATCCAAAAATAAGCCTCAATATATAGGTCCCTAAAACAGTCTGTGAGGCTGTTCCTTGATATAGAGTAATGTCAATAGTAACAGTACTGTGTTATCAAGGTGCTGAATATGTCAAGGTTATTGGCCGAATAAGATTCGGGGTAAGTTGCCCGATCCTCAATGCTATCTTAAAACCATTATCCAGTAAAATTCTTCGAGAATGTTGGTTTCTTCATCTGATAAGGATTTAAAGCCTGATAACAGACAAGTATTACTTCTTTTCTTAAATAAAATATTAAGTAACATTTAGTCTATTTCTGCCGACATTTTCATCTACCCTAGAGCTTTGCAATGGACTTTGGAAAAACTGATTATTGAGATAAAATCAAGCATGTTAAAACAAATCGCATGTATTGTAGAATGGATTCTTTTTTTTGAGAATCGCTAGAAAACGAATAATTCTGAGTTTAAATCACAGGAAAGATAAGCACATTTTTCTATTTCAACATATTTGTGTGCATATTTTAGATGTTATAATGGAAAAAATATTTGGCAACCGACATAAATTTCAAGTCGCTTGCAAAATTTTTATACCATTTATTTATTTTACAGATTATACTGCGTTTTAGATTTTTAATTGCTGATTATTATATTTAACTTTTTGTTACAAGGCCTGAGTAATGCAGTCATGTATATTCTACTAGCGATTCATTTAGAGGATACATTAATCTAAAGACTATGCTACCACCGATTCCCATCTCATGAAAGCTAATTTTAATTTAAAAATGTTGCAGATTATAATATTGAGCATAATATTAATATTATTTAATATTATGTTCAATTAATATTAAACATAATCATGAGCAAATAATCAGAAAAGTCTCCCTGATTTATTATCTGAAAATACAGTTTTGAATTTTTAATCTTCTTCATAGACCTTTTTTTTCAACTTGTAGTCAGTCATAATTCTTATATATATATATATATATATATATATATAGAGAGAGAGAGAGAGAGAGAGGAGAGAGATTGATTCTAAATTGTGCTACAATCTCTCAGGAGTTGATTGTATAACTAAAAATAAGAAAAACAATTCATATAAACATAGATCAAAAACAGTTTGTTAGCGAGTTTTGGCTTGCAAAACATGTAGCCCTGGTTTCTGCTTCCTCTGTGAAATTAAACTGTACTAAAATTCTTGCGGTATAGATTGAGGAGTAAGTTTGGTGCTTCCTTATGGTTTTTGATCTAAGAAATTGAATAAAAGTGGTCACATATCTCTTTTTATCTCACTTTAAGTTTTAAGAAAAATGGGCTATAACACTAAAATGTTTTATCGGAAAATATACTTTTTTTAGGTTTGGAATAAAATAACTTTGCATTTTTACCTATAATTAAGTAAAAATTTCTAATTAACTTTGTAGAAAATTTCATTCTGAGAAAATTTATTTAAATACTGCCAATTAAAATTAAACAAATATTTGAGACGTTCAACTAATTATACGCAAAATACACAAACTGGATTAGAAAAGCGATGCAATTTTAAACAAAACAATTTACATATAAATACTAAAAATTATAAAAACAAATTTGAAAGACATCCTTCAAAACCTTATTAAAAAATTTCATTTTTTCATAGGTTGTCAATAACAGCTGATCAGCAATTAATTTGATTGTTTAGCATGTGAAAATTCATTTGAGTAGTAGTCTGTGCTGTTACTGTTCGGTTAGTCATTAACAACAAGTGATACAAAAAAAATTTTTTCATTTGGAGAGTTGACAGTCATGTTAATTTATGGTAAATTAAATAAAATTGGTTAGTTATGATTGGCTGCTGTGCGTGAATACCAGGAAAACTATCCTAATTGAAGAATACCAGATCGTAAAACATTTGAGGCTTTTGAGAAGAGAGTTTGAGAAACAAGTATGCTTAAACTCCAATGATTCGTAGTAGCTGATTGTAAACGTTTGTGAGTAATGCCAACGTTGAAGAAGCAATATTGAATGCGGCATAATTATCTATCACCTCAAGCATCAAAAGGTTGTCACATCGCTTTCATATTTTGCAGTAAAGTGTGTGGCGAGTATTATGGAAGCAGCAATTATACCCATTCTACACAATACGTGTACAAAGGTTATTACCACCTGATTTTGATAAACGTATGAAATTCTCTATTTGTTTAATTAGAAAATGTGAACATCATCCCGATTTCATAAGTAATATTTTAGTTACTGATGAATTCTGTTTTACAAGAAATGGCCATTGTTAAATTTTTGAAACATTCGACTTGAGCAGAAGAAAATCCCCATGAGACTGCTACAAATCACTTCCGACAGACTTTTTTGTTTAATGTATGGTGTGGTCTTCTAGGTGATAAACTCATAGGGCTTTTTTTCTTACTGCCAATGCTCAATAGGGAGCGATACTTTCATTTTTTGCAAACAAATCTGATGTAGTTTATGGAAGATTCACTTGCTAATAGAGTACAGATGTGGTTTTTCAGTAATGATTCACATGCTCACTACTATCACACTGTCATGATGTGATAAATCGTTTAAATAACATATTTAGTAAGCGATCGATTGGTTGAAATGGACCAATAAAATCATTAACTTGATTTCCCAATCTCACACCAGCAAAGTTTTTCGTTTGGGGTTGAATGAAGTGGTTAATCTATTCCGGCCATATTGGCACATAAGAAGAATTGAGACATCGAATAATAGAAGCTGGATTGACTGTTGGAATGGCAGCTACATTGGGCAACTGCTTCGAAGAAATGTTTGCAGCTTTATCAAGTAACTATTTTATTATAAATTTAATAATTTTTAGAAAAAAAAACAAAAAAAATGTTATTATATTTTTTTTTTTCAGTTATTGGTAAGTTTTCTACTTGTTTTCAGTTACATTATGTTCAAACATTGATGAAAATTGTTCTGTTTAAAATTATATCACTTTTCCAATTCGTTTGTATGTTTTGTTTCTAATTATTTTAAAACTTCTGAAATTTATGTTTAATTTTAATAGATGTTATTTATATAAATTTTCTCAAAATTAATTCCTATACAAAGTTAATTAGAAATTTTTTCTTTATTTATAAATTAATAAAGTTATTTTATTCCAAACCTAAAAAAGTATATTTTCTGACAAAACGTTTTCATGTTTTATCTTGTTTTTCTTAAAAACTAAGTGAATCGAAATCTGGGACCACTTTTATTCAATTTCTTGGATCAAAAACCATTAAGAAGCACCAGAATTACTCCTCGATTTGTACCCGAAGAATTTTAGTACGGTTTAATTTCACAGAGAGAGCAGAAAGCAGGGCTAAATGTTTCGTGAACCAAAATTTGCTACCTATGCTTATATGAACTTTTTTTCGTAGTTTTAGCTACAGAATCTTCTTCCGATAGATTGCTGTGTAATTTGCAATCATTATCAAATTCTATATTCTTGGTGGTAAATGGTTTTCATACTTTTGCCTTTTATATATATATATGAGTATAATATATACTGGGGTCACAGGCACAGTTAACGGTTTTGCAGTGAATTGATTTATTTATAAGGAAAAGTATTTAAATTTCTCTAAACATTTTTCCTCGTTTTTGTTTTATTCTGCATATAAGCTTAGATGCTTAAGTTAAGTGTTTATTTATTAATACTACTATGTAATAACTGTTAAATTTGTGTATCAGTTGTTTAAACTTATCATGTTTACTTAAATCCTTATTCATTCTGCTGTTTTATACATTCATACATTCATTGAATTCATTATCTACTATTTAGTATAAATAACATTATAAATTAGAGATTAAAAAGGATGTAATAGGATAATGAGGAAGATCTCTGAATAAATTTTCTAACCATTGTGCAATTCACGAATGTTTTTTAACCTCACAAAAATTCTAAACTGGCTGAATATTACATAAAGTTGCATTTTATCTATGAATACCAGATTTTAAAAAAAATCTGTTTGTCTTCTATAAAAATAAACTAAATACATAAAAACAGATCATAAAACGAAAAAGGTGGAATTATTACACAAAAAAAGAATCTTAGTTGCTTTTTTAAATGTTGGGATATTATAAAAAGAAAAACCTTTTCAAAAAGAATGAATAAAGTGAAGGGAAAAGGTAATTAAAATTTATATAAGTTTATATACTAACATAATCTTCTTTAAACAATTAGTTTTAAAATACAAACAGAAATTCAACACCGCTTATCTCTGTGGTGGAGTGGTAGTGTCTGAACCTTTTTATCAGGATTTCACGGGTTCGAATCCCAATTCCAGCATTGCATTTTTTTCGTACACTACAAATTTCTATTTTCATATACCAGCCTGCAAGCTTCTGTAGTGAATTAATTCATTGGGCAAAAAAAAAAATTTAACAGAAACTGTTTGACTTTCTATTCACTTACAACAATATATTTCAGTACGACTTTCTATTTTAAATGATAACACCCTTTGTGTGATATATATCATTTTAAAAATCTGTTTAAGGCAAGAAAATTGTTATAAATAAAAAGTTGATATGATGTCTGTACCCAAAATGGCAGCAGGGTAGAATCTGGATTTTAAAAAAATTACATTGATAATTTAAGGAACTGTTATCACAAGTAAATAAATTTATAAAAATTTGATTAAATGGATATTTTCTATAAATGTATTAAAAAAAAAATATTAAGCATAATGTTTGCTTACTTACTTTCATTTAACTTTAAACTGTTCGAAATGTTTCTTTTGTTGTTTGACAAAGTGCCAGTCAGTTATAAAAGGATGGAACTACATTATTCAGTGATTCCTTAGTGATATTTTGTGTTGATTCTCGAATTGTATTTGGTAAATCATTGATATCTTGGGACTTATTATTATTAACAATACTTTTTAAGTTGCCCATAGAAAGTAATACGATGGTGATAAGTCAGATGATCTTGTTCGCTATTATATTTTATATTCTATAAATTCTTGCATAATATCTAATGATTTGTTGCTTTCTGATTTTCCCCTATTGTTAATGCTATAACTTCACTAAATAGAATATTACACAACAATGAAATAAGCTTCATTTTTGCAATTATAGTAAGAGACCATCAACGGTCAGCTGATCAGCATGATAGGTGACAATATTTTTATTTATCTACTCATTAAATTGAAACGAAAACAATTTTTTGTGTTAAAAAATAATTTTTTTAAAATTGAAAATTACCTTTTAAATTACATGTTAATTAAATCAGATTAAATTTTAATTCACTTTAATTTCTTTTTATTTAAATTTATAATTTGAACTTACTAAATTTGGTAATTTTCAAAATCCAGTCTTTATCCCACCGCTGTTCTGGGTAGAGACATCGTACCAACGTTTTATTTATACCGGTTTTCTTGTATTAAAGAGATCTTTAGAATGATATATCCTACAAAAGGTGTTATTCATTTAAAATATTAGAGTTACTACCCCTGACCACAATCCAAGAAGGGGTTGAAGTTTTATTTCTCATCAAAAGGAAAAGTAGTTGACCAGAAAGTTACAGTATTTATACCTTTCTAATTATTTTCTGTTTCTACAGTGTTTCATTAGTCAGCTTAATGTATAATTAGGTGTAAATTTCAGTATTTATTGTTGTTAAGAGATCTTTAGAATGATATATCCTACAAAAGGTGTTATTCATTTAAAATATTAGAGTTACTACCCCTGACCACAATCCAAGAAGGGGTTGAAGTTTTATTTCTCATCAAAAGGAAAAGTAGTTGACCAGAAAGTTACAGTATTTATACCTTTCTAATTATTTTCTGTTTCTACAGTGTTTCATTAGTCAGCTTAATGTATAATTAGGTGTAAATTTCAGTATTTATTGTTTTAAAAAAGTACTCTTCCTTAATGAAATTTCAGTATTGCTTATATATTTTTAGATAAAATTTTAATATACAGAATGATTCACAAAGAATGGTAAAAAACTTTCAGTACTTATTCTAGTGGTTAATAAAATTCAAAAAATTTAAAATTTTGTTTGGTTAATATAAAATTAAAAGCTGCCGTAATTAAATTATGATGTAATTTCTTTTTAATAAACTTCAAAATTCTAAATTTTTTGTGTAAAGTACACAATACCATCTTACTCAGAATCTAATTCTCTACATATTTTGTTTAAAACGTTTTTGTTTATAATCCATTTAACAATGTTATTTCACGTCAAATATAAAATGGTTTTTTCGACCACAATGTTTTTTTTTTTTTTTTTTTTTTTTATTTGGAATTTTACGGGCATCGACTGCTAAGGTCATTAGCCCTTGTCACAATCTTTAAAAGAAATTACTATCACCATCTGGATCGTCATATGTAAGGGTGTAAAGGGCCCTTACATTTTATTTAAAAACACAAACTACACAAAACATTTAAGACATAAAAGACAAGGACAATCACAAACACTTACGGGGTGTAAAGGGCCCCGATATTAAAATTTGAGATAAGGTTCTCAAAAGACCATGAAATTAAAAATTAAACTTATCAATACCATTTCTTTCTTTATATATATATATATATATATATATATATATATATTATATATATATAAACTACCGCTTAGAGTATCTTTTATCACAGCTTTAAACTTTCATTTTATAGACTTTTAAGAAGTCCACTGGCGTGTAGAAATGCAACTATATTTTCTTCATTTCCATTATCCAGATCAGCTCTAATATTATTTGTAAGACGGAACCTCTTTCTGAGGTCCTCATATATAGTACACTCTTCTATTAGATGCTTGATTGTCAGTGTTTTATTACAAACACCGCACATTGGTCTCACTTCGCCGGTTAACAAATATAAATTTGTTAATCGCGTGTGACCAATTCTAAGTCTGGTCACCGCTACTTGTTCACGGCGAGTCAACTTAAAGTCGCTTTACCATCTATAAGGAGAAGTTTTTACTGAGTTTAATTTTGTATTTAAACTCCTCCATTCAGCGTTTCACTTATTTCTTACTATGTTTGTTAGACGGTTTTTAACATCTGCCACTCTTACAGGAAATGCATCCAAATCATCGCAGACTGAAATATAAAATGGTTTTTTCGACCACAATGTTTTTATCTTTTATCTCAGATTTAAGACTAGTAAAAATACAGTTCTGGGTCTTATATTTCAGTTTTTCAGGTCAGCTTTCATATAAAACCATAACATTTATCACTTAATTTGGGTTCCAAGAATTACCATCGAGCTTAATTTTACTGAAGGTGCAGAGATCAGAATGAAAGCTTTTGACAGCCGTAACTCGCTAACAAAGCATTTCTTAACCTATGTTTATTTACGTATATGAACTTTTTATTTTCAACTTTATCAATAGAACATGTCTTCTTTTTTTACTCTTTGTTTACCCTGCCCACCCCGCCAGAGCCGGACCCACAATCAAGCGTAACTACAGCTCCGGGGATGCCATCACCACAGACTACTTCAGCAAAACTCAAGGTCCCACCCAGGTAGCCGGAAGCCGGTCTTTTAATTATTCGCCATACCTAAAATTAGGGGATCCCTTCGGGATTCCCTCACCGGGACTCTGGCCTTTACGCCTTACCTCAAGTGAGGAACCCCCAAAGGGATCCCCCACCGGGTCTACACTCTTACATTCTCCCTACCTTGCCTCTAATGGAAAACCCCCCAAATGCATCCGGGACTACGGTCTGATTTACGAGTCCCTGTTCACTTCACTTCTGGTGAAGTGAACCTCGCCCTCCCCCCTCAAAGCGTGGCCACAGGGTTTGCAGGAAGTTAAGTGGGTTCCTTCTAGCAATTCATCTTGACATGGCCAACCTCTTCGCAGTTAAAATATTGGCCAGTCCTGTCAGGACCATTACACAGCTTTATCTTATGCCCTATATTCCGGTTTTTTAGGTTCCAATGCCGCGAGGTAAATCAGGAAACAAAAGAATTCTCATGGATGAAAAAAGCCATTGAAGCTGTGATTGCATCCCCTGACAAACGAATTTGAATAAAAGAATCCTGCGAAGTGTTTAATGTAAAATTTGCTACTCTCGTACAAAATGTGTTTTTGTACGATTTGTTTTTGTAGTGTTTTTTAAGCTTTGGTAAAGAAAACTTTGCATACAAATCAAAGTACGGTGTTAGGATAGTAAAGAAGAAATTAAATTAGAGGAATATATTATAAATATTGCTGAAATGCTGTATGGTAGGACAAAAACACTGGTATGTCAATTAGCTTTTAAGTTTGCTGTCGCAAACAAGAAAAATTATCCACTTAACTGTAATGAACATAAGCTTGCTGGCGAAGAGTGGATGAGATTATTTCTGAAACGACATTCTGAAGTCCTAGCAGTCAGAAAACCCAAAAAACGTAGTCTGTTTTGAATTACAGGAAACAGCACGATAATGAAGCTAGTTCAAGTCAGCTTAATTATTCGATTCTTGCAACTGACATGATGGAGAAGTATGTGGTGGAGATGGGAGCGGATCTCACGCTCAACTCGGAGCCTTATACCCCCCGAGCGCTGCCGGGAATGGTTGTATCCGAAGATGAGAGTGCGGCCATTTGTCCGTGTAGTTCTCTCCCTGTCCGGGGCGTGTTCCGGGAGAGGGACTATATGATGGCAAGGGTTGATGGAGTATATTATTTCTCTTGCTACTTCTCTCCTAATAACAAGCTTGAGTGTTATAGGGACATTCTGACCTCTCTTTCGAGAGATGTTCTTGGTCATTGGCTGGCATTGTTGGCAGGTGATTTAAATAAAGCCTGATCGATATCCTGGGGGTCTGCCAGGACAGACAATAGAGGCAGACTCATGATGTAAATCAGTGCTCAACTTGATAAGGTGTGTTTGAATGTTGAATGTGAGTTTACTTACTGAAGGGGAGCATCTGGCTCAGTTATTGATGTGACCTTTGCAACTTCATCATTGGCGGCTAGAATACGTAACTGGCGGGTATACCGCTATCGATCACTTTGCGATAACTATGACGATATTCGAAACGGGATACGGCAGAACTTTGTTAGGCTGGAGTGTTAAAGTCAGGGACTTGACTGCCTTTTTCGAGAGCCTGAATTTTCGGATCGTACACAAGGCACGTAACACTGAGAACAAAGCCGATTGTTTAACTGATTCGTTGGTAAGTGTGGTTTCTAGGCAACTCCCTAGAAAATACATCAGGAAAGGCTGTCCACCACTTTACTGGTGGACGGTCAAAATCGTGCTTAAACGTAGGAAGTGCTTATTGGCTAGGCGGGCGTCTATGAGGACGAACTACAGGTCAGCTAGGTTAATATACATGGCTGTATACAAGGCAAAGAAGAAGGAACTGTCCAGGATGATTAAAGCTAGGAAGAGAGAATGTTGCAAGTACTTACTTCAAAAAATAGAGGAGGACCCCTGGGGGAAACCATACAATTTGTTAGTCAAGAAGGTGCTGAAAGCGAGGTCCCCAGTTATCCGCGATGCCTCAGAGGTTGCTAGAATAATCGAGGAGCTTTTTCCTGTTGGAGATGTTGCACTGGAGCGTGAGGAGATGGATGCGGGGACAATATCGAAGTTCGCAGTGGAGAATCTTAGGGCAGCCGTGTAGTGAGTTCCATTGGAGAAGGCACCTGATCCTGACCGCCTACCAAATGCGGTTGTCAAAGCGGCGATTGTAGCTGAGTCGGAGATATTTTTAAGGGTATATAATGCATTTTTGAGAGAGGGCGTTTTTCCTGCAAGGTGGAGGAGACAGCGCATCGTCTTGATACCGAAGCTGAGGAGGAATTTGGCCCTACCGTCCATTATCAATAATTGATACGTTGGCAAAGATATTCGAGAGAATAATACAACAACAGCTCACGTGCGCCGTGGAGGAGGCTGGGGCACTTGTCATAGAGGCCGATACCCAGAGGAAGGCCGCCAGCAATATCAGCAACAAATATGGTTCTGCTAATTCCATCATAATTTGTTAAATCCCTGAAACCCTGCTGTGTCTGCTTTCCACTAAAAACTCAAAAAGATAATTTATAGCAATCCCACACTTGTGCCTTTCCCCTTTATTTACTGGTGCAAAAAAATGCAGTCCAAGAATGAATGGGTTCATGCTCTTATTTATTCAAATATTCTCATCTGGACTAACACACTTTCTAAAATTACTATCCACCTTATCAATTATTTCTTGTACTTTATGCAATTGATGATTTGGTGGGACCTCCTCATTATTATAACAATGAAACAAACCTAATAACTGAAAACAATTTTAACCCATTTTATTGGCTACAGGGCTACAATACACCAGAATTGGGCTACTGATGGCAACTGACATGACCCATATATAAAATTATTCCAGGAATTTTAACATTTCATCATGGTCTGTGTCCGCCCGTTTTTTTAATTCTAGCATTAGGAGGAGCATGGGCCTAGATGCAATCGTCTGTGATGCGTAACGATTTGTTTCAATGACAAGTGTATCAGTAATGTCATCACATACAAATAAATTCCAAATTTCAATTTGGGCACATTCGATCATAGAATCAATCAAATCTGAATTTATCACACGTGATTCGCCATTTAGAGTTACAAGGAATTTGATTCAGACTATCTGAATTAACCACAGGCTACCAAATATTATTGTCAGGGATATTGTTAGCATCCCTTTCTTCTACAGGTTGCCTTACATCTTCATTTCTACATCCTCAACTTCTGGGCCTAAGCCATAAGAATTATCATATTCATTTTCTTCAAATTCTTGGTGTAATCATTAAGATTAACACCTACATTTTCCATAAATTCAGTCAAATCTAAATCGTCAGGTACCCACTCAGAATTGTAGTCACTGTCTGGTCCAAAAAGACTCATTATCAATTTGGCACTCACTATCACTTTCAAACTTATTTAATTATGAAGATGGCTCATTTAAGTAATTTCTAATTTTGACCTCTTCCATTTTTTTTTTTGAGTTCCAATGCTATTTGTATTAAAATAACAAACTAACCGAAACATTCTACTAAACACTAAAGTTCAAATGAAAATTTTCTAATATAAGTAAATTTATTGATTGCATAAAGTCGAATCTTATGTAATTTAATTACTTATACAATTCACAATAAATTTAAAAACATACCACACAATTGCAAAAAAAACAGCACATGAACAAAAACGTAAGTTAATAGGTTATACATGTAGGAAAAATGATTGACAAGATGTTCTGCCAGCTGTGCAAATTAAAATTATGATACGTGTTGTATGAATGCAAAAATATAATAATACAATTGATATTTTTAGCTAGGTAACAGAAATTGTATGATTTTTTGTTGACTTGGATTTTTTGTTAAAAATGTGCTAAAAAAATGCTAAGGACATTTCAAAATCTGTAGGATTTTTCCTATTATATGATGTATTATTTGTTACTAACATTGAGTAATAGAATTAGCTCTCAATTCTTATAAGTAACTCTGTTGCGAAAGACAAATTTATCTCTCACAATTAAGAGGTAGATTTAGCTTTCATTTTCAATACTGGCAAAAACTTTAATTCGGCTCATGGTAGTCAACCTGTTAAAATGGTTTTTTTTTTGTGCTTGTTTTAACACTGAATTATCAGAACCGAGACATACTGGCTAGTATAAAAAGCATAGGCTTTTCTGGTGTTTTCCATGTATCTTAAGATGTCTCCAAATCACTTGGGAATTTCTTTAATATTCTGTTCCATTTGTTCTATAATTTTTTAAACTGTAGGACAAAGGAAAGGAATTCATCTATACACGGTATTCATAAAATGTTTTAATTAAATAATGCTATGACTTTTACATTATGTTAACTAATTAAATAATTCATTAATATGTAACATATATTTTATTAACATGGAAAGAACGGTCTTTAAATTAATCTCCATTGAACATTTTAATGTAAAAGAAAATCCTACTCTCCTTACAACCTGATGTTTCTACAACACCTGGAATGACTTGACAAGTAACTCTTAGATAATGAAAGATATGAGTAAAGATAAAATGCTACCCTGTAGAGGGAAGGTATGAAGTAAAGATAAATACCAATGATACCAGTCCTTGTAAAGAACAACGCTGGTAATTTCATTGTGTGCTGTTGGCATTTTATAGCAATTTATAATCATAGCAGTCAACACACCACTTAATTACAATAAAGAAAAGCAATCAAAATTTTAGACACAAATAATTTTCATGTTGGGATAAGTCTATCAGCTGACTTGCATCGGAAAAGGAATAATGCTAGAATGAATGTAGTTGTTTCCAGTATGTTTGTGGGATTGTAATCATTATCCACTAATTTACCTTGTTATAAAAACTTACCTTCTTTTTAAAAAATGATTCATTTTAGTTAGTATGCTTCTCTGAACAAGATTTTCTCTTTAGTTTTTGTTATTAAAATTTGTGGATTATGTTTTTCGAGGCCAGTCCATCACATGATCTCATGTACAAGTTTTTATTCTAGTGTTATCAACACCTTCCCAGCCTGTAAATAATGAAAAACGTTTATATAAACATGTCAGGAAATGATCCACTAGAAAGTTATGGCTAATGAAAAATTTTGCGCTGATTCCTGGCAAACAGTAAATCTTTACTAAAATTCTAGGAATGCAAATTAATCAGAGATTTGATGGTCTCTTATGGTTTTTGACCTGACAAATCAAATAAAACAGTTCTAGAACCATATCTCTAATTGTTTTCATAATATCGATGTAAAACAAGTTTTTTTACATTTTTAATTACATTTAATATGATACATGACTATCATATATAATTTTTATGTAAAAAAGTCTGTTAAAATATTTTTAGTTTTTCAAAAAGAAAGGTTTGATAAACCATAAAAAACAATATTTTTTCTAATTTGTGATGTAGATTTAGTAAACAGATTTTCAGAAATTTCCATACTTCTTCTAAAGATTGTTTGACAACTGTTGTCCTGTTGGAACATTTATTGTTAAAGATACACTGTTTTTATAGCTTTTCACTTAAAATAATTGAGAAATCAATTTAATGTATTTTTCCTGTAAAAAGTAAGTGTTATTTTAAAATAATAAAGCACATTTTTAATGATTTGCTTAGCGTGGATTTGTAGACCTCATATTTTTTAGGAACCAATCATGAGTAGTAGTAAGACTTCCACACCAGCAATATATATGCAAGTCTAGTTCAGCTGTAAAAACATAATCAATAACCGAAAATCCACTTTTCAGTAATTACATTGTCATCATACTAAGAAAAGTAATATTTATTGAAAAGTTTAAGTTTCTCTAACGTACAATTGCTAATTAATTGTTTTAATCAAAGAAAGATGTCAGACAGATGCTTAGCAAGCCAATTACTTTACAGTGCTACTAGATTTTAGTAATGTCTCCCTTTTTCTATTAGATACTGAACTGTAATTACTGTTAATCAGCATTAATATACCATCACTTAAAAGTACAATAATGAAGGGTAAATAAAGACATAGTTGGTTAAGTCATGATTCAGTTATAAAGCCGAACATGTCTTAAGATTTCTGGAGGCTGAACATGATATAATATGCAGTTCCATTATGGTAATATAGTGCAGAAATTTGTAGCATGTGAAAAATACCAAACTTGATAAGGATTCAAAATCAGTACCTTCTGGATGAAAGGCTGAGTTCTTTCTATTCTATTATACAGGTAGGAATTTAGCTACTGTTTAAATAACTTTTTTGTTTTGTTTTTCTGGATAAAGAAATACTTTTTTTCTTTTCAGAAATCCAATACCTGATGGATTTGCAGTACAATGGCTTCCAGTGATGAAAAGTACTTGGATATTGATTCAAAATTGACAATGATAATGTCTTTATCCTTTCCTTTAAAAATGAATCTTTGGAATGAAATATTCCTAGTGCTTTGATTATAAGAACAACTTTTACTTAAAAGTAGTAATATATACTGTACTATCTTCTGTTTTACATTGTTTAAAATTTTAAATAGTTTTTTATTTCATTACATGTATGTTTATATTAATTCATTTTTATTTTATTTCTATCATTCAAAAAACTTATAATACATGAATATTGTGTATTATTCTGTAAGGATGATGAAATGTAATTAAGTGGTGTTGACTGCTACAATTATTAATTGCTATAAAATGTCAACAACGCACACTACCAGCATATAGGCAGTATATATGTACTCAATGTTCTCAAGGGAATTATTTTTCACAGTTGTGTTTAATGACTTATTAACTTCAAGGCAAAATGTGATAACACTTAAAATCAGAAAATATAATCATTTAAAATTAGGAATCCTTATACAATTGATTTAATTTTTATAAGTTTTTTTTTTTTGTAATTGATATAAAGGAAATTTGTATTAATGAAATTTGTTCTTCCAAACTTTGTGCATGTATTTAATTTTATGTTTTTAGAGATATTTACAAGTAAATTAAATTTGACAAAAACAAAAATAATGAACCCACACATCAAATGAAGGTAATAATCAAATTACCTACCAAAGGGGCTTCTTAAACTTTTTAGGACAAGGGATAAGCACAATTAAAAGTGCTTCCTTTCAGACAAAATACTCAGTTGAAGAGAGTGCTCCTGATTAGTTTCCAAAGAACTTTGGAAAAATAATGTTTTATTAATCTAAAAGTGATTCATTTAGTAATTTTAATTGAAATTCAAAAACGTTCATCAATGTAAGAAACCACATTTATACCCACTACAATTATTTTAGGTCAATAATTTGTAAAAATAAAAAGATTATGAATGTTTAAATTTAGTGTCGTTAACTTTTCTTATAGCAAACTTCAAATACAGTACATATAAAAATATATATCTTTATATCACCTCCTAAACATACTCAGTTGTGATGTTAGAGTCTATTGTAGTGAAATTAATACTTTGAGAAGCTCCAAATATGATCATGAACACCTGTTAACGGCTTCTCTTGTAATGTGGCTATGTCTGTTCATACCTTCGTTTTTATCTAAGAATGTTGTGCTTGATTTTGATTCTATATTATTTACTCGTTCTCTGTAGTTTTGTAGGCCATGAGTATCCTTAAATGTTTGAAACAATTTCCTCTAAGTTTTCTTTTATTTTCTTATATGGTGCATCATCTACCTTCATCATAATCATACATTCTTTACTTTATTACATCCCTACATCAACCCAGTTTTTCTTTGCTGATATGTTCATTTTCTTGATTATATTTCTAGAGTTGATATAGTATAAATACTTCTTACACTTTTATCTTATTCTGTATTTTTTATTATCCATGGTTTTCTACAAATTATTAAATTTCTACTAAAATCTCCTCTTAATAAAGAATTAAGACAAAGAGAAGATTTTAGTAGAAATGTTTTTTAAATGAATAATTTCAGTTGAATCTAAATTTGTACTTAGTCCTATATACATGACTTGTTTGGATTTTCACTTTGCATTATTCTCTTTTAGTATGTTTTTATCCCATTCCTTAAAAATCACTTTTTCATTATTTTCTTAAACTGCAGTCTTTTATTCTTATAACTAAATTATGGTCATAATTAATATTCGCTTTTAGGTATAATTTATAATCCATTATTTAGTTTCAGAATCCAAAAAAAAAATTTGTTGTTTTAAATTTTTACCTCACTGGAAAGAACACCTAGAAATGGAATTTTACTTATTTATAGTAAGTAAGTATACTGTTCAGTTGAATCTTGATTTTTTTTTAACCCTTGCTATTCCTCTTTGTCTCAAAAGTGTCTCTCCTTTTATGATTTTTAAAAATTCTATTCACAAACACTAATTTTTTTTGGTACGTAATTCTGAAAATATAGATCCACATTTATTTCTCTGATCTAGCCCATATTCTCCAAGCATTTTCTCTTCTTGTACTTTTCCTGCAATAACATTTCAGTCTCTAACTAATATCAAATTACCATCGCTTTATACATATTTAATTAGATCACATACTTTTTTACTCTGCCTCATCTTCTGAAAAGAGGTTGGCATATAAAGAAAAACTATTGTTCTAAGCATAGGCTTTGATTCTTTCCTTATTAAAATAATGTGTAGTTTTCTACTGCTTAGAGCTTGAAATAAGTTATAGGTAATTTATACCTTGAAATAAGTTCAACCCTTAGATTTGCCCTTATGCTAAACACCAGTTGCCCATTCTGTAAGAAAGATTTCATTGCTTTTAAACGCAGAAAAATGGTTATTATCAAAGCAAAAATTTTATGTAATAAATAAGAAAGAATTCAAATAACTGTAGCATTAAATAAAATACAAATGTGTTTAAAACTTTCTATATACTTACCTAGTATCTTCCAAAAATTACTAACTTAGTAGACTAATGTAGTTACAGCAAATAAACATAAAAGTTGTGTTTTAGTACAAGTAGGTGATTTAGTATTTGTTTAGCAGGAAAGATTAGAAAGCAGTTCTGTTAATTCAGTTTAGTGTAGCTTCTTCATCAAACTCCAGTTCCTCATACAAATGAACAGGTGTAACTGTGCTTTTTTTTGTACAGTTGAGATTGTGTGGCAAGGTTTAGTGAAACTTCTTTCATTAGTTTTAGTGATTTACTCTTAAGTGTTAATTTTATTTTCAGAAATATGAGCATTAGATGTTCTGACTTACCATATGTTTACTGTTTGATAAATGTAGGTCATGTGAATCCCTGTGGAATAATAATATAAAACATAAAATACATCAACTTATCTGTTCCTTCTCTTGCATATCTTGACAAATGATTACCTCCCATAGATCATGATTTAATTAAAGATTCTATTATGATATTTATCTCTTGTTTCCAAGATTCAGAAATGAAAATATGCCATTAACATTCTCCTTATAGAAAGATCTCTTGTGTACATAATCATTTGTTATTGCCATTTTTGATCGTTACGCAGTATACAACATGCCTTAACAGACAGCTACAGAAAAATTGTAAGGAATAGGTTTGATGAACAAATAAAGCATGCTTATTAAATTGCCAAAAGCATTTTCAATTATCTTTTTTACTCTTTTAACTCTGCAGTTCATTTTTAATTTGACAAAACTATTCATTCAATAAAAATATGATACTTATCATGTGATCAGTGACGATGTTCTTGCATTATGTTAATTCATAAAAGAAACTAAACTTACAGCCTGTTGTGTATTTGAGATAATGCAAATTGTTAAAAAGTCAATAGAAATTGGTAATATAAAGTGTAAGATAGGTTGATGGGTGAGTGGGTGTAAGTGGGTGAGTTATTTTGTTTGTACTTAGCTGATAATAGATGAGTGATGTATTCATGAATCTTTGCAAAAAGGGATATTTGTGCTGTTATGTAATATGCAGAGTCATTTTAACGAATCAGGATGTGTATTTTTAAATTGTGCTATGATAATGGGGAATAGTTATAATACATTATTATTAGAGTGTAATGATGTATATTTACAATAGCCTCTTAATGAGTCAGCATAACCTAATGATCATTCACGAAAATATTAAGCGTTTAAATAAGAAATTTGATATTGCATTACTATCTGAGATATGGATAAAGTCGGTTGATGAGAATCCTTTATATAGAATAGCTGGATATACATCCTTTTTGTGTATAGTGATTTTTCTAAAGCTGCTGGGGTTATTGTGTTTGCATCTGTTGTGGAGGGTATTACTCGTGTGAGGATGGATTGTGAGTTACTGGATGCGGATGATATTCTTTTATAATGTAAGTGATTTATTTTACTTTTTATATTCTCAGTGTTTATGGCTGGAATAAGCAAAATAACTGATCTTGAAAGGAATCAGTTGGAATCTTCCTACGATTCCAACTGCGATATTTTTGTAATTAGAGGTATTAACATAAATATTTATTAAAAAGGAGATACTAATGATGAAAAATATCCAGAACTACATATGAATGGGTACAGCTCTGTAGTTAATGTTAATAACAAGAGTTACTGAGAATGAAAACCATCCTGTGTTGATAAAAGTTTTTACAAATCCATTTTATATAAACACAGTGTTTCTAGTGCTGCCATTCTGACACATTTTAATGATCAGAATCGGTAACTTAGTAACTATTTCTAAGGACAGAACTCAAAATAATTTGGTAAAGGATTTTAAAGAAGTTCTGGATTTGGTAAATTAAGGTCATACTTATATAAACATAATCGGAGTGAAAATCCATTTATTTTGAAATCCTATTAATTATTATGAAACAGCAAATGTCCAGGTATTGATTAGATCTTTTTCACTTTGGTTATTAAAATTTCTGTTCTAGTGATCACTATATTATTTGCTTTATATAATAAGTTTTGCTGTGGGTAAATTTCCCTCTGCCCTTAAATCGGCAAAAATTGATCCAGTACATAAATCAGGCTGTTTATTAGGTGTAGTTGTCAACTGCCAGACAATTTTAATACTTTCAGTTTTTTCAAAACTGCTAGAAATTTAATTAAAAAAAAAAAAAAAAAAAAAAAAAAAAAAAAAAAAAAAAACTTAAGTATCAAAAAATAAATTTTTTAATCATATCAATTTGGGTTAAAGGAGGGCTCAGTACTGAATTTGCAATGCATGAATTTATAATTGCTGTCTATTCTAGGCTTAATTCAACAGATAAGCAAAAATTTTCTGTCTTAGTTTTTTATATTTGTAAAGCATTCGATACAGTTAATCACTGTCTTTTATTAGATAAAATGTATAGTGCTGGAATTAGGTATCTAGCTTTAAAATGGTTGATGTATTATCTAGAGAGCACAAGTCAGTGTGTAGTGGGTCACTGTAGAGCAATATGCTTCAGATGAATTTGGTGACTCCCAAGCCCAGTTCTTAAGGACCTATTCTATTTAAAATTTTTATTAATGATCTGTTTTTGCATTACTTTATGGTAAAGCTACATCTTTTGCAGATAATACTGCTCTAATATATTTGTCTAAGAATTTTGGTATGCTACACACTGATCTGGAATGCTTTAAAAACCAAATATCTATTTTTTTTCCTTTATTGTCCTTCCAAATTTTTAGCTCTACTAATATACCATAATGTTGATTGTACTTATATTCAGTTACAATGCAACTGTTCAGTCATATCTCAGGTGAATTTTATTAAATACTTAGGGTTGATGGTGGATGGCAAATATCATTAAATTTGCTTATACAGAGATTATATACATTAAAAAATGTTTAAGTGTTAACATTTTTGTGTTAAAAATTGTTTAATATATGTTATGTTTTTTACAGTGGATGTTCTTTGTCAAATCTACTTTGCTACAGTTTATTCAAAATTAAATTATAGATTGAAAAATAATAAATAAATAAATTTTAAATTATAGAATTATTAGATTATCTACATCTGATTATAATTTTGCAAAGCTATTTTACAGATAATGTGTGATGTGAGTAGAATTAAATCTTTCCCTTTTTTCAGAAAATGTATGTTTTCCATTATATCTCTTTTTATTTATATGGTGTTTTAATTTTTTATGAAAGAAGTGGTAATGTCAGGGTGGTGATAGCTACTATATAATTAGGTAAAGCTTTAGGGGGGGAAATATTGCTGTTCCAAGCATTATTACACTTCTATTTTTGTAATATAAGTTCTTTAAATGTCTGCCTGGTAGTGTAATAAGTGCCTGTAATCTGAATCAATTTAAATTTAACTTAAAGAAGTTGATTTTCTTCTTGGCTATTGATGAAGTGGAAGAATTCATTGTGTTTAATGATTTAATATAAATGTAATGGCTGTAAATTTTAAATTTAAATGTAATCATAGTATACTTATATTCATATCTGGTGAATGTTAATACTGTTGTGTGTGTGTGTAGGAAATTGGAGCTATTTATTTTAATTTTTTCTAATTCTAATTGTTATTCTGGTACTCCTCCTACCTATAATCAAGAGTGTTTGCTTTATACACAATATATTTTCATATGCATCTACAGTAACATCAACAATAGGCTAAATATACTGACATATTAGTATGATTAAACATCACTGCTTGCTAACTGAATTACAAGTGCTTTATATTTTATATAAAGCACTGTATTGCATCACTTATGTATTTTTTGTGTCTGTATTTATGTTGTAGTTGAGAATAAATAAATTTATTATTATTACTCTCTTCCACTTCAGATGCTTTAGAGTATGCAAATATTTTTTGTGTAAGGAAGTAATACTGGTATTACTTACTGAAATTATACTTACATAGCTTGAAGTTTGATATGACCTACAAATGTCACCTTCTGAACTTGATTCTAAACTAGCACTTGGTTCTATGTTAACACTTGTTTATTACCTCTTCCTGGATCACCTCTTCATATTTTGATTTTCAGGAGACATTTCTGTTTAGTTAACCATAAAAACAAACTAAGAAACAAATGATTAACTCAGATAAATTGATATTCACAGCCACTTCTTACTCGAAGCTGTGATAATTCTAGCAATGAAGCCAGAAAATAATTAAAAAAAAAAAAATACCCCTCTGAGTGCAAGTATTAAAAATTATTTAAGTATTGTTAATTATTCAGAGTTAATACCAAAATAAATCAGCATGAAAATGGTCGGTCACACAAGGTAATATTTCGGAGGACTAAAATTCACCAACTGTGATCTCAAAGCTGTAGTTTACAGTTTACCTGAAAATTTATATTTGAATAAAATGAAAGAACTGAAAATTATCAAACTTGTTGACACCACTCCTTATTGCAATGGCATTACTTTGAATCACAAAGTAAATTTGAACCTAGAGACATTGGTAATATAAGTTTTAAAAATGTTTGATTTCTTACTAAGAAATGTACTATATTTTATGTAAGGGAAGTTCATACCTTGACTAATGGATCTTGTCCTCTGAAGAGAACAAGATATAAACTTTCTCTAAACGGCAAATTCCAATAAAGGCATCAATAGCATTTCTTATATCTGCAGCATAACAAAAACAAACCTGCAAATCGACTTCTGATTAATATTTTACAACCAGTGATCCTTTCTAATTTCTAGATACTTACGCTTAATATTAGACCTGAAGAATAAATGAGCTCTAGCTGCTTTCAATTAATAAAACTTCATAAGTATTGGTAATCAACATTTTTTCCTGTTTCATTAATGCTTTACCTTCAGACATCAAAAAATAAACCGTAAATGTAGCACAAGATCTTATTAAGTCATACAACAAATTTTGTCATCAAATTAAATGTAATCATAACACTAAGTCTTTCCTTCCAGTTGATAAAATAAACATTTAAACAAATAACAGTTGGACTTAAAATTTGTTATGTGAATTTGTGATCAACAGTGATCATAATACTACCATATTACATGAAGTATACCTAATTATTTTAACAGAAGTAACTTAAAAGAATAAAACTGTTACAATACACAGACAAATGGAGTCAAGAGATACTGGGAGGGCATGAAGTATGATAAACATTGTAGTTGTGGTAAGAATAATGTTCTGCTTTTCAAATCCTTTAAACCTCCCTTCCACTATTTTGTAGCACAAAGCCAATTTGAACACCATGGAGGAATGAACAAAACAATGAAATGTAAGGTAAATGTGTATTTGAGATGATAGTATTGTTAAAAGGCAATAAAACATTTATAGTATTTGTTTCACTTCTTAATAAGCAATATACAATATTTTATTATATAATCTTGTAATCTTGCAATATTTATGAAAAAGGGGAATTTCTGTCAGACTTCAAAAAAAGTGTTATAGTCATGATACCAAAGAAATCAGGGGCAGATAAATGTGAAGAATACAGAACAATTAGTTTAACTAATCATGCACCAAAAATCTTAACTAGAATTCTATACAGAAGAATTGAGAGGAGAGTGGAAGAAGTGTTAGGAGAAGACCAATTTGGTTTCACGAAAAGTATAGGGACAAGGGAAGCAATTTTAGGCCTCAGATTAATAGTAAAAGGAAGATTAAAGAAAAACAAACCAACATACTTGGCGTTTATAGACCTAGAAAAGGCATTCGATAACGTAAACTGGAATAAAATGTTCAGCATTTTAAAAAAATTAGGTTTCAAATACAGAGATAGAAGAACAATTGCTAGCATGTACAGGAACCAAACAGCAACAGTAATAATTGAAGAACATAAGAAAGAAGCCGTAATAAGAAAGGGAGTTCGACAAGGATGTTCCCTATCTCCGTTACTTTTTAATCTTTACATGGAACTAGCAGTTAATGATGTAAAAGAACAATTTAGATTCGGAGTAACAGTACAAGTTGAAAAGATAAAGATGCTATGATTTGCTGATGATATAGTAATTCTAGCCGAGAGTAAAAAGGATTTAGAATAAACAATGAATGGCATAGATGAAGTCCTACACAAGAACTATCGCATGAAAATAAACAAGAACAAAACAAAAGTAATGAAATGTAGTAGAAATAACAAAGATGGACCACTGAATTTGAAAATAGGAGGAGAAAAGTTTATGGAGGTAGAAGAATTGTTATTTGGGAACTAGAATTACTAAAGATGGACAAAGCAGGAGCGATATAAAATGCCGAATAGCACAAGCTAAACAAGCCTTCAGTAAGAAATATAATTTGTTTACATCAAAAATTAATTTAATTGTCAGGAAAAGATTTTTGAAAGTATATGTTTGGAGTGTCGCTTTATATGGAAGTGAAACTTGGACAATCGGAGTATCTGAGATGAAAAGATTAGAAGCTTTTGAAATGTGGTGCTATAGGAGAATGTTAAAAATCAGATGGGTGGATAAAGTGACAAATGAAGAGGTATTGCAGCAAATAGATGAAGAAAGAAGCATTTGGAAAAATATAGTTAAAAGAAGAGACAGACTTATAGGCCACATACTAAGGCATCCTGGAATAGTTACTTTAATATTGGAAGGACAGGTAGAAGGAAAAAATTGTGTAGGCAGGCCACGTTTGGAATATGTAAAACAAATTGTTAGGGTTGTAGGATGTAGAGGTTATACTGAAATGAAACAACTAGCACTAGATAGGGAATCTCGGAGAGCTGCATCAAACCAGTCAAATGACTGAAGACAAAAAAAAAAAAAATCTTGTAAATCTATTCCAAGGATAAATCTTCATCAAAGAATTAACTGCTGCAATAAGCAAATAATTTAAGTCAAAAGATGCTATGAGTGTGCGAGGGGTTTCTGATTCTACGAGATGAAATCATCATTAGTTAAATTTTTTTTGGACTCTTTTAACCCCCTTCAATTTATTATTAGCACAAAGTAAATTTCAACCCTCTTGGAAACATAGAATTTATGTTGATTTTATGTATTAGATTGTTCATCAAGTAATGATACTTATATAACATGTCAAGATAAAAATAATATAAGCATTTATTAAATGGAAATGTAAACAAACCTGCAAATCAACTTCAGATTAATATTTAATTTGTAAAGCCAGTAATAATTTTGAATTATACCTTGCTTAATCATCGAGCTGGAGAATTCATGTACTCTTGCCACATTCTAAAGTATCATATCTAATTTTGTCATCAGATATTAAATATAATCATACAGCAAGTATTTCCTTAAACTCATTTGATATAATAATGTACAGTTGGACAAAGAATTTGTGTGTGGACTACAGTAGTGATCATACACATGAAGTTAACACTTAATTATTTAACAGAATTTGTGATCAATTTTGGTAAGTTTTTTTGTTGATGATGATAATGATGACTGGTGTTTTCTGAACAATGAACGAAGATCTATGACCCAAACAGTGCTCACTGAACATGGATCAAGTGTACAATGAATGTTGATTTATGACCTGATCGGTGTTCAATGAATAATGGTGATCGTGATCTCATCAATGTCAATGACAGTTGATTGGTAACTATTTATTGTTATGCTACGTTATGTTAATCACAAAATCAAACTTAACTAATGTTTGTTGTGTATTTGTAATTACTGCTCCTACTCCTGAATTGTTAAAAAGTCAATAGGCATTTGTAATATAAGTTTTAAAAATGCTTGACATCTTAGTAAGCAGTATACTATATCTTATTGTATAACGTAAATCTATCCAAAAGTAGAATTACCTCAAAAAATTAGCTGTTACATTACGCAGGTAATTGGAGTCAAGACATGATATAAGTGTGTTAGAGGTATGACAAACAGTGTAGACGTGATAAGAATAATGTTCTACTTTTTACAAGATTTTCTCTAAAAATCACCTCTACAACTATTTTCTTTTCAATGTTATTCAACTGGTTTACACAATCACTTAATTATAATTTTTTTTTTATGATTCTTCAAAATATCAAATTGATTAAAATTTTCACACAACTGAACAACACTATCACATTCTGTACCAAACTTCTCCAACTTGCCTCAGAGAACCAATAACAATCAAATAATTTTATTGAGTAAAAATAAGAATTCTTTGTGAAATTTTAAAAATATCTTAGTGAATTTCACCTATGCAATTAATATAATAAGTGTTCTTACCTTTATTTTTTTCCAGATACTGTTATTTTTTTATGAACTAATTATTTAAATCCTTTACATACCTGGGAATATTATTTTAATATATGTAGGTCCAGCACTACTGTCTATAAAATATACAAATAAAAAATTAATAATTTAAAATAAACACAACCAAGTTAAAGTCTGACAGAAAATTATGGTATGTAATTGTATTTTAATATTAACAATTTTTCCAATAAAATTAGAATTTACGACAAAAAATGTATCTTATAATTTATGTTTACATTACTTCTGACCTTAATGGTTACAAAAATGAAAAAATATGCTGAGTTTTTTCAATACGAAAACAGAAGTATAGGTTTTTAAGTTTTACTTAAATTAGTATTAATAATTCTTAATTAATTTAAATCCTTTTATTGTAATTGAAATACTAATTGCAATATACTTATATGGAATATTTTTGCATTAAAAAAATGAAATATTTTTTTGAGAATTGCAACACCATTATTATCTTATCGATTGATATTTAATGTCTGGTTGTAAAAAATTAGAAAATCTTTTTTTTTCTTTAGATTAAAAAGTAGCACCACTAGTTATTCAGTTGAGTCAATTTAAAAGCCAATCAAAAAGTTCTTTACTAAAGGTAAAAATTTAAAAAGTAAGTTAAATTAAAAATATCAGCTGGTTTGATAGAGCTAAGTTTTGAAAAGATTCACATATTTCCACAATAGTTTGAAAATAAATGGTAACATAAAAATATCAAACAACTTGTATTCGCAAAAAAAAAAAAACATAAGATAATGATAATTATAATAATTGTAGCAAAAAATTTGAACCTTGAATTAATAATTAGTTATTTTTGTAACCTTCCTAAGGCATATGATTCAACAGAGAACCTCTGTTAAAATATTGAAAGAATTTATGTTGATAATAAATGCTAAACATTATAAATAAACATATTCAAAAGTTAATTATTGTAGGTGGGATTTCCAAACCCTTTGAAATAAAAACATTGTAGAGAAGGTCTCTTACCAGTATTGTTCAATTGCGGTAAATGTTTTAGCATTAGCTGATGATCTGGTAACGTTGAAAAATACATTAGAGAGATTGAAAATTCAAAAATTAGTAAAATGTTCAAATAGAATCAATTATTGAATCCCAATAATAAAAGTAGAATCCAAACCATGGAATTTCAGAATAATCAAGAGTCCAGAGATTTAAATATTTAGATGAAATAATTACCCTGACTGTCTTAGAAAAAGAAAAGAAATAAAAACAAGAACACAAAAAATGAAAGCGACTTTCATCTTAGAGAAATGTAAAATAAAAATCCTTATTCAAAAACATAAAATTAAGACACTAAAACCATAGTTTTAGTAAAATTGTTGTATTGTACAGAATTCTTAAAGGAATTAAGAAAAACCTAGTAATTATTGAAAAAAATTATTTTAAGAGAACTCTATTGCCAAAACTCAAAGATAATACTTATAAATTAAGCAAATCAGAAGAAATTTACCAAAATTTTGAAAGGTTATACAATTAGAAAAAGAACTCAAATTTTACAGTCACTAAAATCGAAGATGAAAGTAAATTAGCAAAACAAATATTTAACTTTTTTTGAAAAAAGGAAAACCAAATAACTAATTGAAAAGAAATTAAAAAAGATCTAAAATTAAGTATTTCCAAAGAAATAATTTTCAATGAAATCTTTTAGAAAACTAGTAGATGAATCTAAGTTTTGAGATAAATAGAAAAGGAAACAGTGGATGGACCAAAGAAAGAAGGAGAAAATGTTAAGGAAAAAATTTGGTAAAGAAAAAAGTCAGGTGTATACATCAGTGATCTTTAGAAAGTCTAAAAAAAAAAAAAAATAGGAAATTTTTCATAAACTTTGAAATGTACTCCAGCTAATCAGCCAACTGAATCAGTCAGTTCAACACTCTTGGATATTTGATTCTGCACATTATTTTATTTATTAGTTTGCGTCTTTTTTACACTGAAGATAGGAATTCACACGTTTATACATTCACCCTAATTGAATGACATGTAATCACCAGGTATATCAGGAACATCAAAATAAAAGGCCTTATACAGATTCTCTTTATAATTTAATCTGGATTAGGATGCCAAATTAAAATAAATATTATAAAAAAAATAATCAATTTTCTCAAGAAATGTTAAGATTTACGTTTTTTTTAAACTAGTGGCTTCTTCAAAACAAACAGTATAGTACATTTAAGAGCTTATTCAGTGTTGTATCTTATTGTAACATTTTTTTATCTGTTAAAGCCTCAGTCTAAATGAAAAGGTTTTCATTTAAAAACATTTCATTACAATATATGAACATTGAAAAATCTTTTTTGAAAATGACTGCGTTTACTTAGTCATTTTTAATATAGTTTAAAACAAATATTTTGAAGACACTTATGCTTATTTTAACTTAAACCAATTAATTATAAACTGGGCATGTGATCTCATTCATTTATGTTCCATTTACTCCTGTTGGGTTATGCAACTCCATGATAGTTTATGATAAAACATCGTGAAGTGTTGTAAATAAATTATTTGATTAAATTTTTTTCTAATTATTTAATTACAAAGTTGTTACGATTATAGTAAACATCTTTTTTTAATCATTTTTTTCAACTTGTTTAAATTTACATATTTATTAAAGTGTAATTAAATACTGTAACTATGCCTGTGTAATTAATACTATAACTTAGATATTGACTTATCAATCTCCCATTTTAACTTCTACTTTCATTCCTCCTCTCTTACTAACCTCACTAATTTGCGCATCTTGCTTACTTCTTTCCTCACTTTAGCTATCTATCCTTACCTGGAATTTTCTTTTAGTCTTATTCCTACAATCTTCTTACACTTTACTGCATTTACAAATTTTCTTCCACAGTTTTCCATACTAGTAACATGTCATCTTGTTTTTCTCATCATGTTCCCTCCTATGATAAATATTTGTGTAATTAATCTTCCTTTCTCTAAAATGTCATTATTTTTGTTTTTACTCTTATTTATTTTTAAATTTAATTTGTAACAAACAACAACATTCTTTATTTCTTCCAAAATATTTTAACCAACTTTAGAAAAAAAGCAAGGTTCTCAATTCATCTTGTAATTTTTTATATACGTTTAAATAATTTAAATGAAATTAAAATCTTTGAATCATTTTGTTATAAATGTTTAATAGATGATTTGAGAAATTATTTTTTTTTTGCTTGAAAAGACATTTTCTGTGATGGATCTGTGGCAAATTTATTCACATGAATAAATGGAAAACTGTAAAATGAAAAATTATGTTGTCTATATAGATTATTTTTATTTTATTTTTTTGCTATTATCATTCTTAGTTCTGGATTGCTATAGTGTTATGACTCACAGCCTAATGCAGTAATGATATTTAAAGCATTTCTTTATAAAAATTTAAGAAACTTCATTGTGATAAATATAATACAGAAAAAGCAATTAACACATCAAGGTCTATTTCTTATAAAACTGATTCTCTAAAAACAATGGTGACCTTTATAAACTCCTATCAGATTAATGTATATCAGAGTGATTGAATCATATGATATTCCAAAAATCTCCATGTCTTTTTTGTCTGCTGGTGATCCATCACCACCAGTGTATATTCATTAGAAACTAATAACATAATGATGGTTGGATATATAGTGGGCCTCGAGTTTTCAACCTCCCACATGTTGTGTTACCGATCTATCTCTACCAGTCTGACACCCAAAATACATCAGATAAACACTAGAAGACATTCTTTGAAATGATTCAACGATAATGATAACAAATGTATCAGACTAAATTACAATAATATAAAGCTTTTTAACCATGACAATGTTGAAAATGTGGCAAAATAATTTTTTTCTTAATTAATAAATAAATTTTGTTTATTTAACTGATTATTTCCTTTCTTTATGAACATTACACATAATAATGCATTTATTTTATGAGTATTAAATTGTATTTGGATAGTTAATAATAAGTAGTATGTGAATGACTGCAAATAGCATGTTCTTTAACACTATTCCATGTGTGAAGAATTTAAAAAAAAGAAGTTTGTAACTATAACAGACTAGGTGAAATCTAACTTAACGGGTATCTATAAATTACTTTTTATATACTCATGTAATCCTTCTATGAATTATGAGACCTTGTCGATGGTGAGGGGATTTGAGTGCTCAGTGATACAGAGTAGTTGGATCAAAAGTGCAACCATATCGGAGAGGTATCTGTTGAGAGCTAGACTAAGGAATGATTTCTGAAAGAGGGCAGCAGCTCTTTCAGTAGTTGTTAAGTAGGTCAGGACTTAAACGGCCATAACAACGTCACTCAATCTTCTGAGTACTGCGCAGCTGAAAGCTATGGAAAATTACAGCTGTTTTTTTCCAAGAAAATGTAGTTCTCTGCATTTCCATGTAATAAAGATGGAGGTATCTTCCTTGGTAAAATATTCTAAAGGTAAACTAAGTCCCCTGTTTGGATATCTGTGGGGACTGCAAAGGAAGGGGTCACCAGAAAATTAAAAAAATAACATCCTATGAGTTGGAGTGTGGAATGATAGAAGTCTAAAAAAGGTTGGTAGTTAGACAACTTAAAGATGGAAATGGATATTTTAAATATAGAATTAGTAGGAATTAGTGAGTTTTGGTGGGAAGAAGAAAACGACTTTTGGTCAAGTGATTTTATAATAATTAACTCAGCTTCAAATAAAAGGAAGGCAGGATTAGGTTTCATAATGAACAAGAAGATAGGGAAGAGAGTAGAGTATTTCAAAATGCATAGCGATAGAATCATTTTAATTAGAATAAAATCAAAACCTAAGCCAATAACGATTGTTAATATCTACATGCTTACAAGTGGCCATGATGATGAGGTAGATTGTGTATATGAAGAAATTGATGAAGCAATTAAACATATAAAAGGAGATGAAAATTTAATAATAGTTAGAAGTTGAAATGGAAGCACTGGAAAAGGCAAGGAAGGAAATATTGTGGGTGAATAAGGGGTGGGCAAAAGGAATGAAAGACAGGACTGACTCATTGAGTTTGGCTCAGAGTATAATTTAGTAATTCCTAACACCCAGTTTAAAAATCATAGTAGAAGAATATACACATGAAAAGAGCCAGGTGATAGTACAAAGTATCAGATAGATTATATCATGGTTAAACAAAGATTTAGAAATGAACTCGTCGACTGCAAAGCTTATCCTGGAGCAGACATAGATAGTAACCATAATTTAGTGATAATGAAATGTAGATTGGGGTCTAAAGACCTGAAGAAAAGGTGTCACATGAATCTGTGGAATTTAGAGAAGCTTGAGGAAGAGGAGGTAAAGAAGATTTTTGAAGAAGATATCGCAAGAGGTCTGAGTAAAAAATGTAAGGTAGAAAATAGAGAAGAAGACTGGGAGAATATTAAAAAGGAAATTCTTAAAATGGCAGAAGTGAACTTAGGGAAACAAACAGAACTGGTAGAAAACCTTGGATACCAAAGGATATATTGGAGCTGATGGATGAACATAGAAAGCATATGAATGCTAGTGCTGAAGAAGGTAAAAGGAACTATCGACAATTAAGAAATACTATAAAGGAAGTGCAAACTAGCAAAAGAAGAGTGGATTAAAGAAAAGTATTGAGAAGTGGAAAGAGAAATTATTATTGGTAAAATAGACAGAGCATAAAGGAATGTTAAGAAGAATTTTGTGGTACATAAATTAAAATCTAATAATCTGTTAACCGTAGATGGCACACTGATTTATAATACAAAAGAAAAGGTCGATAGGTGGGAGGAATGTATTTAACATTTATGTGTAGGAAATGAATTAGAAACTGGAAGAATGAATTAGAGGAAGAAGAGGAGGCCAAAGAAGATGAAATGGGAGATGCAATTCTAAGATCTGAATTTAACAGAGCATTAAAAAATTTGAATGGTGGAAGGTTCCTGTGATAAGTTAGGATACCTGCAGCATTAGTCCGCAGTGCTGGTGAGGAAGTGGTAGATAGATTATACAAACTGGTGTTTAATATTTATATAAAAAGAGGAAATTCCATCATACTTCATAAAGATTGTTTTTGTCATGATACCTAAGAAAGCAGGAGCAGATAAATATGAATAATGCAGAACAATTAGCCTAACTACTCATGCATAAAAATTCTTAACTAGAATTCTGTACAGAAGAATTGAGAGGAGAGTGGAAGAAGTGTTAGGAGAAGACCATTTTGGTTTCAGGAAAAGTATAGGGACAAGGGAAGCAATTTAGCATTCAGATTAATAGTAGAAGGAAGATTAAAGAAAAACAAACCAACATGCTTGCCATTTATAGTTTTAGAAAAGACATTTGATAACGTAGACTGGAATAAAATGTTCAGCATTTTAGAATATTTAGGGTTCAAGTATAGAGATAGAAGAACAATTGCTAACATTTACAGAAACCAAACTGCAACAGTAATAATTGAAGAACATAAGAAAAAAGCAATAATAAAAAAGCGAATCTGACAACGATATTCTCTATTTGGGAATAGAGAATATCGTTGTCTGGTATTCTCAAGAATATCGTTACTTTTTAATCTTAAACTGGTAGCCGCAGTTCTATGTTAATGATGTTAACATCATTAACATAGAACTAGCAGTTAAAGAACAATTTAGATATGGCGTAACAGTGCAAGGTAAAAAGAAAAAGATGTTACGATTAGCTGATGATATAGTAATTCTTTTAGAGAATAAAAAAGATTTAGAAGAAAAAGGGAATGGCATGGATGAAGTCATACGCAAGAACTATTGCATTAAATAAACATAAACAAAACGAAAGTAATGAAATATAGTAGAAATAATGTAGATGGACCGCTGAATATAAAAATAGGAAGAGAAAAGATTATGGAGGTAGAAGAATTTTGTTATTTAGAAAGTAGAATTACTAAAGATTGGCAAAGCAGGAGTGATATAAAATTCTGCATAGCACAGGCGAAATGAGCTTTCAGTCAAAAATATAGTTTACTTATATCAAAAATGATTTAAACGTCAGGAAAACATTTTTGAAAGTATAGGTTTGGAGTGTATATGAAAGTGAAACTTGGACGATTGGAGTACCTGAGAAGAAAAGATTAGAAGCTTTTGAAATGTGGTTCTATAGGAGAATGTTAAAAATCAGATGGGTGGATAAAGTGACAAATGAAGAGGTATTGCGACAAATAGATGAAGAAAGAAGCATTTGGAAAAATATAGTTAAAAGAAGAGACAAACTTATAAGCCACATATTGAGGCATCCTGGAATATTCGCTTTAATATTGGAGGGACATATAGATGGCAAAAATTGTGCAGGTAAGCAACATTTGAAATATGTAAAACAAATTATTAGGGATGTGTGATGTAGGGGGTATACTGAAATGTAATGACTTCACTAGATAGGGAATCTTGGAGAGCTGCATCAAACCAGTCAAGTGACTGAAGATAAAAAATATACTCATATAATTAAATTTAAACTGTGTGTTCTTTTATTTGACTCATTCTGGTTTTCTTTTTCATTTGAATTGACTTATTTTTCCCGACTTATAACTTGAAAACCTTTCTATGGTTCGAATTTTCTATGAAGAGTATATTTATTATGAGAAATGATGAAAGAAGTAAAAGTAACATCGCTTCAGTATTCTTCATGCCTGATTTAATTAAAATCATAGATATTTCAACTGGTTTAAAATCATAGATCATAGATATTTCAACTGGAACTTGTCATTCATACGTTTCAAAAATTTATTTGCTAAATAAGTCACTAGCGTAAAAACCTACCTGGGAAAATGATTAGAAATTTCCTTGATAACATCCTTTTTTTTCGAATAGGTATTCACTTAGTCCCTCACTGGCTTCAATTTCGAAACTCAGCCATTCCGCCATTAACCGTTCAAATAATTTTGTCATACAACTTAAAAAGGCACAGCGGCCTGTACCCGGTGGGGTCATTCTCCTCCCTACCACCCTTCCGAAGCATAACCAACCTCCCCACCTTCCACATCTTCGGAATCATACCAACTACCAGCACCTTATTAAACGTAGATAACACCTTCTCCGGCATCGCCATTGACCCCGCCGCCATCACCGCGCTTCTTAATTACATCTCATCAAATGGAGGAATTACCACCGCAGCAACCTGCGTTTTACTTAAGTTTTTACTTGGGTTCTTACTTAGGTTTTACTTAAGATACTTGATAAAAAAAAATGCTTTGGAGTTATAAGATATTTTCCTTAAAACTATGTTGGTAAACTATACATCTTGATGACCACCCGCTTCAAGTTAAACTTATAACCTTTAAGAATTTTACGTTAAATTCATCTTTTCTTACTATTAAATAACAGTAGTTTCATACTTTGTTATTTACGTTGTGAGATAGCTCGAGAAACCAATCAAAAGCCGAGCGCTTAACGGTTATTCTATTTCTCCATAAATAACAGGTTGACGCACTATAATAGTTTCATAGTGACTGATAATTATTAGACTATTAAAGTCAAGTCTGGTATTCAAATTTGGACGATTCTGGATGAAAGGCTTCTGGATGAAAATTATCACTCCTCCATTGAGGTCAATATTAAGGTTACGCAAACGCTATAAAAATGAGGATTATAATTAGTTAACTCAAAGTTTATCGCGAGTACTTTTCTTTCTGTTTTATTTCTTTATTTGTTAAGTATTTCTAATACACATTACAATGGCCTAACTGCAAAATCATATCTGTACATGTGCAATACATTACTAGAACATATAACAAATAAACATGCGATAGAAACCTGATTCATTACTTCTTATATTGACCAAATAAATAACTTGAACTTTCTTTTACCTTCAGTATAAAAATTAAATCCAATCCGTATATTTCAGGTAGTTTCAATTTTAGTGGTTTAATGGTAGCAACTAAAAACATCTACATGCTGTGTTTGAACCACAATGGTTTATTTTGTCATGAACATAGTGCTATGGCATTCCATAAATCTTCACTCTATATCTATAAAAAAAAAAAACAAAATTAATTGCAAAATAAATCTGTACATAAATTCTACATGTGTTGTTACATTGTTTTTAAGAGTTCACCCGATAAGAATTTAGAAATTTGCTCGTTAAGCAGCCATAAGAACATGTTTCTACTGACAACATTTCTTCATTTAAATATTCCAAGGATAAACCAGTTGTTCAAGTCCCCACATCCTCAATATAGATTGAGTGGAAATTAGATGTACACCTGTAGAACTCAAAGTAAGGAAGAAGGGATCTAATGCAAGGAAAAAAAGAGGTCAGTGAGATAAAATCGCTTCATGAGTTTAGTTTATCCTATACCTAGAGCAAATTCCGACCCTCTCCCCCAAGTAATTTCCGACGATTATCCACCCAAATCGTAACAATTTATCCAGGATAAAAGAGTTCACTAATGACAGACAATTTGGGTTGATTGTATGTAATTTACAGTAAAAATAAAACTTTCATTTTCTGTTAAAAACCCAGCCCAGGAAGAGAATCATGATTCGTAATGGGTATACTCAGTCGTCAGTTATGAAACTGGGAAACAATAACTGTTCAGTTAGAAATCGATGGGAATATATACCAGGTTTATGTTTTACACTTAGCATATACATTTTTTATAGTGTTGCAGGAGATTCCTACTTATAAACATTAACTTTCGATAATACTACTCGTATATTTATTGAAAATCTAACTTATTTACTGTTTTTAATAATTTGCTTTTTTTTATAAGAAAAGGTTCAACATTTTAAATACTTCACAAGAATATTAGTTAATGTTTTCGTTTTTCTGATATTTTTATATATTTACGTTGTAGTTTTTAGCTAATTTTTTCTACAACTCAGAGAGATGTGTTAAAAATTATTTAATGGGTAACATTAGAACGAATTTTTACGAGGCGGTAAAATAA
Source organism: Lycorma delicatula (assembly GCF_047948215.1). NCBI lineage: Eukaryota > Metazoa > Arthropoda > Insecta > Hemiptera > Fulgoridae > Lycorma > Lycorma delicatula. Next base: position 32,071,298 of record NC_134466.1, read on the forward strand.
AATTATGTGTAACATCACCAATTTAGCCTTATAAATTTCTATGTTACATGCTATAACTCAATGTTTTCTCTATCCAAAGTAGAGAGAACGTTTGATCGAAGGAAACTCGAAACTGAAGAGTTTCCAGACCATATATATATATATATATATACACATATATATTTATTTATTTTAATATTAATTTTTTCGTTATTTTAACAGGAGGCCTATAAAGTTTTTCTCAATTAGTAAAGTTTTATTTTAGTCATCTTTCTTTATAATTCTCATTAGTATTCTTAAATTATAAAATTTGGCTTAAATTTATATGATGTGTTACGATAAGTAGTCAAATTTCTTGTATAAATCATAAAAAATGCTCAAATTAAATTTATTTTTCTCATCTCAAATCGTTTTACTCAAGATAACTTCTAGTCAAATTCCATTACTATTCAGATAAAAATCATCCCTTCCTGATATATAGAGTATTTTAGCGTAATGGAAAGGGAAACAAAAAAGGTTGTTCGTCTACAGCGGGAACGTATCAGAGTTTCTATGTCAAGAAAAAGGAATTGTTAGAAGAAAGAAAGCTTTTCACGTTTTAATTCTTATTTATCAATATTATCCTCACAATAATGAAAATAACGACTACAACGGTGTCCAGGAGAAAAAGGCCAGTTGGAAAGGACGAGTGAAGCGAGCCCTGAGCGGCAAGAATACATATAAGTTTACTGGTGTCTGTGAGTCTTTTAACCTTTCACGCTAACTAAAACTACTCAACCGATTGTGATGACATTTTGCATGAACATAGTATTTTGTACCGGAAAAGAAATAGGACTATTGCCGTTAAGAAATGTTTCACCGTTTGAAGATGCTAGCCGTTATAATGGCTTGCGGCAAAAACCGGATTATGTTTCTTGCCGATATACAGTTTTACTGTTGACAAACTGTTGGTCAAATTGAATTTAGAGACCACTTGCAATATGTAAAATTATTTTTTTTACAAAAAACGTTTTTTCGATTTCTTTCTTGTATCGATAAAATTATCAATAAATTTACGTCGCTGTACGGCGTGGGGGGTTTAAAAAATACAGCCACTGCGACTGTTACTATGTACGCGACGCACACAAAAACAAAAAAATAAAAATGAGAGACGAATTACGGTCATCTCCTCGTGATTTTCGTCGGGTAACGCTAAGAACCGTCCAAAATACTTTTTACCCGTCCTTCGTACATATACCAGTTTTAATTACAACTTTTAAGATAGGAGCTGACTATTCTGAAATCTGCATACTTCAGATCACTCAAAGTTTCGAATTCTGTGCTTCAAAAAAAATTGCCGACAAAATTTTCTGTGCGCCGAGAAAATTTCAATACATTGATAATTTTTATAAATTGAACAGGCTTTAAATATCATTGATCTATGTTATTCTCACAAACGTGAGGATACGTCCTGGCTCGGCGGAAAGAGAGAGCGAAGCGAGCCCAGACAGTAATTTTTTTATGTACTCGTAAAAGACAAAAATAAGGTGAACAGTTACAAATTATATCTTCAATTATTTTTGTGGATTCTTTTATTTGAGATAAATGTAGTAAATAATTACTTACATCAAGAGATCCGGTTCACAAATCAGTGAGAAAAATGGAATTAATAATTTATTACTTTATTAGCTTATACATTTTAATATGTTTTTATGTGTTTGACGCACAGATAGATCATTTTATTCATCGAATAACGGTTAATCCAGTACTATTTAATGCTGATGGATTCTTTGAATTTGGAAAAGCTCTGATACCAACTGTAAGTAAAAATTTATCTGACATAAGCTAAATTTTGATAAGACTTTTGTTAACATATACTCGTACATTTGTGTTTTGTGCCTTTATAATATTCAAATTAATCTGAAAAGTAAGAATTATGTAGCCCCCTTCTTAAAGAAGTAGATAGAAAAGTCTAATGTTAAATGCTTAACTTTAACAAGAAAATAATTTTTATGATACACGTTAATTACGAATAGACGTAATGAATAACATCTTATGTATAACCATGCGGCTGTCAATTTTCGATATCTTCATTCAGAGAACAGCACTCGATTCATCCAGTACTTAAGATCCATCAAGAAGAAAGCTACTTCTAGAGGGGATGTGCAGGGAGTAATAGCTGTGATCTAGGGGAGATATTACTGTGCTCAAATATGGGAGAGGCTTGCACACACATAAACAGCTGATGCTAAGTGACAAGAAGTGGCTGATTAGAGCTGCTGAGTTCTGAAAGCGGAGAACATGATTGTGTTTATTATTTCCGGACACAGAAAGTAAGTAAAAATTGATCCATTTGCGTAAGTAATTCACTACTATTATTATTTTTGGCTACATGAATGAGATTGCTTTTACCGTGATCTGAAGCTTATCCGAATACAAATTTTGGGTTGTTTCTTTCAGGAACAATCTGTAATGAAGTATTACTCCTGGTAAACTGTATTTGACTGAGAAATTCTGTTGAAGATTTTTACCACATTATTGTTTCTTTTATTGTTAATCTCTTTTTATGAAATTTATCCATATCTCCAGTTAATTCTGAAATGTAAGCAAGGAAAATATCATTTGGTTTAATAAAGAAACGGATTCCACAATAAAAAGAAAGAACAGTAGAAAACTGTTTCTACTTTAAACAGTAGAAATATTATTTTTATAAATTTTATTATGTTATTATTTTATTATTCATTATAATTTTTAATATTTTTTTATCTTAATTATTTTTTTCTATTAAGGATTATTATTATTATTATCAGACCTAAGAGGAATCGGCAGGAAATGATGTGTAAAACGGTTCCGAGCTGAGTCCCGGTAGAAAAGGGGTTGGTTTAAGCCGGTAGTCTGCAGTCAGCGGGAGACCGGCACTCCGTACGTAAATCCATTTCCACCTTCCACACGAAAAGAAAAATCTGACGCCACCTTAAATTAAGTATTTGATAACATTTTAACTATTATCTAAGGGTAAAAATATATTTTTTATTGTTAAATTATGTTGATACGGGAACCTGCTGATAAGACTGATGCCTTAACGGGGCCTAATATTGTACAATTTATGAAAACAAACGAAACATCATAATTATTATTGAAATAAAAGTTATATATTTTGTTCATGAAACAAGTTATAACAAAATGAAGTTATTTAGAAACGAGGAGATATTTTTACGCTGGAGTAAAACTTCTTTTAACTATTAATTAAATTAATTATTATTAATAATTAATGATTAATTTATTAATAAATTATTAATTAAATTAATCATTAATTATTAATAATTAATAATTAAATTATTAATTTGATTAATTATTATTAACGTTTACCTCATTAGGATGAAATATCCATCACCTTCCAACGTTATTGCAAAAGAATAAAAGAAAGATAGTTGAAAAATAAAAGTCTCTGAAATGTTTGTGATGTCATAGAACGGTAAATTGTATTTGTTATTTCATACCGCAAACTACAATTTAGACCCAATAACAAAAGAAACCGCTAGTCTTAACCCTTTTTAACCGCTAGTTTTGTATTAAAAACAATAGTATAGTGTTTACTTGCAAATACCTCTGCTATCTACCGTAACAGTTTATGAATGAAGTTTATTGCATTATTTCTTTCGCTTTTTTTCTCTTTTCTTCTTCACCCCAGCCGATCCTGCAGTTAAGTATTACAGAGCCCATGGGAGTGTTCTTTACTCTAACGGGCCTCCACATCTAGGCCGGCCGGTCGGATCTCTCTTTGCGCCCGCCTCAAACCCCCAGAGTAGGATCCATCAGGCCCGGCTATGCCGACCCTGGATCCCCACTCCGGGACTCGGTCTTTATGCCAACGCCTCTAAGGGGGACAACCCGAGTGGGGCATCCCCAACGGAACTCGGCCTTTTTCGTTCGGGGGTGTGAGAGTCCCGGTGTCTCATCGCTTCCGCCCACTCATGTAAGCACGTGCAAATGGCAGCTCCGCAGAGGGCCGTCCTTCATTTCCAAGTCCCCGATCCTTCTTCTATAAAACCCTTTCCACGAACACGGCAATGGTATCAAAACACTTGGGGCTCCGCAACATGGTGGCGATGATGTTCTCCACGCTGAGCGGTCCGGTAATCGCCGAGAAAGTTGGGCGGTAAACATCCTACTGCGGGCACCAGAACACCACGTGTTCTGGCGTATCCAGGTTGCCGTAGTAAGGGCAGTGGGGATCATCCGCCCTCCTCCTACCACCCACGTAGGCGTGGAAAACTCCATGGCCGGTCAGGAATTGCGTGAGCCAGTAATTTGCTCACCAAACCTCGGACTGGCCCACGGTTTTATATCCGCGATTAGGCCCTGCCCTTGGGGGATGCATCCCACATAGCCTGCGAATTTCAGAACAGGGCTGCAAGTATGTCCCCCTTGGGAACGCCCATGGCCTAACACTTGAGCCAGCTGCTAAGGAGGTGGCTGCCCTGTGATCACCAGCACCGCCTTTCTCGATACCAAGGCATATGCTGATACTACCTTGAAAGCTATGCGTTGCTGTACCCTCTCTAGGATCCCCCGTTTGCGCCCCACAGCCATGGCCCACTTCCACGCCGGGACGATATGCAGAAGTGTTGCAATGATTACGTGTGAGTATAGCCTTTTTATCGATGCTCGTAGTCCACCATTGTTTGAGAGCAACCTAGCTAGATGCTGTACCATTCGTCTCGCTTTATTGATAACCTCTTTCACATGGTGGGTGAACGATCGCTTGTGGTCCAGCCACATTCCCAGATATTTGGTGTTTTCTCGCGACTGAACCGCCTCTCCCTTGATGTTGATCACGATGGGCGCCAGCACCCGTCTTCCCGCCAGCGGGACGAAAACAGAGTTTCTTCGGGACAGCTGCAACCCTTTTCCGTCATCCATCTTCCGATCTTAGCTCTAGTAGCGTTAGCTATCCCTTCCTCGGTCTTCCCCACCACCACAAGGGCTAAATCATCAGCGTAGGAAATGGGAGTCACCCCTCCCGGGTAACACATTGCCGCAGACTTAACATATTTATGATTACATAATATTAATTAATACTCTCATAATCTGAGATTAATAGCAGAGGTAAGTAATGATTAACGTTCTTATCGTGTGGTAGTATTTTTTTTAAAGTGATGTGTCATTTTTATCCACCGGGCGGATTGCATCAATTGGCATTTCTCCCGCCACCATCCCATTCGGTCGCCCTGAACCATAAGACCGAATGTCTGTGCCACAAACGACTATTGAGACTCGAAACAGTTTAGTGACTAGTGTCCTAACTAGCTCCTAGAGCTAACTTAAAATCGTGAGCGGAATAAGCGTGGTATCATACACTACTCGCTTGCGTGTCCCACCGCCCTCTTCTCATATATCACTAAATTGGGTAGGTACTAAATTGTCATATATCACTAAATTGTGGTCTCAGATATTCAATTTTCTTCTTTTTTTTTAATAAATTCATTGAAATCTTTTATAAATTCATCGGCTGATTCTTTATTACCACTTAATTTTTCCCTTTGGATGGTGTTTTCACGGATGCCGTGGTGGTGCTTAAAACTAATTAACCAACCAGTAGAAGCTTCAAAATCTCTCTAAATCAAGTTTATTAAAATAAAATTTAGCCTGAATTCTGCAAATGGGTATCTATAATCAAAATATTCTCTATCTATAATCAAAATAATATTCTAATCTTGCAACTGTCAGGTAGTCTTGTGCCTAGCTTCACTTCCTTCAATAATTGAATTAAATATTTCTAAGCTCGTTGTTGCATTGTCTAGAACAAAAAAAAATTCATTATATCTAGCAGAGCTGATGCAAACTATGTATTTGTTGCTTGTAGAAGACTTTGTAAATGGTTAATTTATTAAAATTTTGATACAGAAAATTAGTTCTGACCAGTCAACGCATATAAATCTGTATCTATAATTATGCCCAATAAAAAAAAATATTGATAAAATAGTAAGTGCAAAGAAGGTTATTATTAGATTTTCCAAAATGTTATTCAGATTGATTTTATTATATATGACAAGAGGAATTTTAAATGAGAACGCTGATAAGCAGGAAAACAAAAAAATGTATACTATGAGGTTTTTGACGTCAGATTTTCCTTAGTATATTTTATTTGGTGAATTATTTATTCCTTACATTGCTGTTGATTTTATTCATATTTATATTGTCTTAAATATTGTTTATGAAGCTTATCTATTTGACAAATCATTATTAATTTCTGAAAGTAAACATGGAAGGTTTTCATCTGAATCTTTATAGATGTTAGAATTTCCCAGAATTAAAAAAAAATGGTTTATATACTAAAAAAACCCATTAAATAAAAAAGCAATAATATACGCTGTAAATAAACTTATAAACTAGTTATTATAAATTGATTGCCGAATGTATGATTCTGAGTAAAAAGAACAGTTTTAATAACATGAATTACGTTTTTATCTTCTCGTACGCAATTTAACAGATTAAAATGAGCAGTAGTAAATAATTTACACCTGAATTTGTAACAGTCTATTATTACATATATTAATTAGGCTGTGCATATTATTATTACAATAATATAACAGGACGCTATTTTTAATCTATTTACAGAGTCTTAGGATTCATTGGCAAAACTTAAGGTTCCATTAAGAATAAAAAAATAGACAAAATGGTTCATTGGCTAAATCCCCCTTTCCCTTCTCACCGCTAAATTGTATTTTTTCATCAAAACTTTATGTCTTAAAAACGGACTGAAATAATTAACTGAACGTTTGCGTACGTGTAATCAAAATAATATTCTAATCTTGCAACTGTCAGGTAGTCTTGTGCCTAGCTTCACTTCCTTCAATAATTGAATTAAATATAATTAATCCTAATTTCTAATATTGGTAATAACTGAACAGGCACAAAATAGTTAGACTGCATAATTTCTCTTCTCCTTGTTAACCACATCTTTATTTCAATATTAACTTTACTATTATTAGTTATATTCTAATTTCAGCCGTAATGCACCTTTATGCAATTGCTATCAACATGTAAAGTATATTTTGTTTACAATGAAATATTTAACATTTTATAAATAAGACGTAATTAAATATAACCATTTCCAAAATTTTTTGGGAAAATATTTAAAATTATTGAATTTTATTTTGTAAAATAGGTTGCTGGGTACATGTACATGAAATTTTATTCAAATTTCGTGTAGTAAGGTTGGGCCTAGAAGCAGGAAAATCACCACGGGGAGGGCTGAATGCTATATTTTTGTAGTTATTCTACTATTCAAAGGAATACACACTGGATGAATTGAGAAATTTTTTTTTTTGGTTGAATTATAAATCACATCTTAAGGCATCCTGGAATAGTCGCTTTGATACTGGAGGGACAGGTAGATGGAAAAATAGTCCATACAGGCAACGTTTGGATTATGTAAAACAAATATCTGGGATTGGCAACCGTTCGAGAGAAGATACGGCGATTCGGTATAACATACAAAACGAGACATAATAGACATGTGAACTGGCTCGAAGATAACCTCCTGGATAACAGCTAGGACATAAGGAGACTAATATACTAAGGAGGCTAATATAAGGAGAATACATATACATATATATATAGTTGTGGTAAATTTAAAGAGAATCAATTTGTTCAATTCTGTAATTTAAGGCCAAAAGCAGTGCGACACACATACCAGCGTTCATTCATATTTATGTTTTTTTTGGTCTACATGAACTAAATCGACTCTATAACGTAAAAATTTGCAAAAAAAACAAATACCCCATATTTTACATGATCATCATATTTTCCTTTCTAAAATAAATATTAAAACTACTTAATCTAACTCTATTTGCTCGTAAAGTAATATTATATATATATATATGTACAATAATATGTATAAACATAAAACACCAATCATAATTTTTACTTAAACCACTAAATTATGTAAAAGGTGAAAGTTAAATAAAATAATTACTATCGTGGGATGAAATATAGTTAAGTAACATTAATAATACACAAGAAATTGCAGTGTTATCATTTAGTTACTTAAACTACATTAGATCTAAACAAATTATGGAAAATACCAAAAACGACTGACCGTAAGCAAAAGTTACTTAATTGAATTAGGTAATTATCAAATTATTAAGAAGGTAGAAGGATTGAAATTTAATTTTCAAAAATGGATTACAAAGTTTAAAAATTATTTAAACGAAGAAGTCTTATGAAAAGTAGGTTTGAAATAATATTAATAACAATATCTTGTCGTAAAGTGAGAAATTGGGAGGCCGTAATATAAGACACCTCAGGTAGCAATTTTGTAGTGAAGGGATTTATAGAGGGTAAAACGTTTAAGAGACACTTAAAGGTTTGATTGAATTAAAGAAGGATGAACGTTTAGAGAAAACAGGGAAAAAGGAGAGGATATGAATGTTTGGTAAGAAAGTTTTGAAAATCAATAACAATCTCCATAGCAACCATATCTCAACCAATACCGGTGTACGTGAAGTAACCTGATTGAGGGTGTCGCTATTCAAAATAGGACAAGCCAAATGGATTACAACATCAAATATGAAAATGAGTATGTATGTAAAAGAAGTAAAACCATTACAGAAAATTATTTATTCACTTTAAAAAAATATATTTTTATTTTTTTCAAATTAATTTACCTTATGAAAATCTTATGGCTATGCTATAAATCTCATTATATGACGCCATTCTTCGGCGTTGAAAAATATGAATCATTTAAACTGATTGTTTTTTAAATTAAACATTTTTAAATTATACATGTGTTTATATTTATGAATGTGCAACACATTACTACAAAGAATAGTTATTTATTTGTAAAAAAATAATAATTAAAATATTGACCTATATTCAATTTACCTTCAATTAGTTCATCATCAGACCTCGAGCGTGTCAAAATATTCTTCATATCTTGTTCCCTCATTGAGGTCTGCATGACTACTTCTATTTGACTCGAAAACCGTGCCAGACACTGCAGGGCGGTCTGAAAGTTGCCAATCCAGCCGATGTCACCTTCTCCACCTTCTTCGCCAGTTTGCTTAAACTTCCCGAGCAGGCCTTAATCTCTCGCCTAGTATTGCTGGTCTCCCCCACCAGGGGTTTCAGCTTCTTGACCTGTGCCACTGTACATTGAAGGACTGTGTTGAAGTCATCCGTAGATTCCTCCTGTTGGATTTCACCGCGTTGCGGATGGACGTTGTCGACATCACTGCCAGTGGGCGAATTCTTTGTCGATTCTCCTTTCAACGTACGAGGATTTACAGTGCGGGACCTCTTCTTCAACCCTGTCTTCTGCAGCGATCTAGGCTGCTGTCCCTTATTCACTCTCTTCCATGTATATACTTCACATACGGTCGTCTGACAGCCATCATCTTCCGTGGAACTGACCAATTCTGAGTGCGCAGTTTCAGACGGCAGCCGATGGTTCAACTGCCTGATTGATTTCGTGGAAGTTTTGCGACCGCAGTCTAATTGCCTCGGATCCACCATCCTAGTAATTTCAGCACGAACCGCTGCAGCAGAACCCGAACTACGGCCCTCCGACTGAGATAAAGAAATGCCTCACATCTGTTTTCCAGTCTCACCAGCTCCTGTCGGAATATCGTAGGCTTATTCACTCCTGGCCAGTCCTACACTAACAGAGGTGAGATGATAATCCTTTTCGGTCTCATAGTCCTCAACATCAGCCATTTTTATTTTACTCGCTAAAAATTGATAAGTTTAAAAAATTAAACAAACAGCTGTTATAAACAGACTAGGATAAAAGTTATTTATACGGCTAAAATCGATACAAATCTTCTCAAATGCACAAAAATAAGTCCGCAAAGCCCCGTTGCACTGTTAATAATCCCAGTTAAGGACAAAAATATATTTATTGCCAAAAGCAATAAAATCAAAGTCTATTCTAGGTTACCCTGACAATGGTAGACCACATGAAAAAGTTAAATTTAAAACTAACCGCAATGAAACAAGAAAAAACTAAAACACCAAAAAAATTAGCAAAGGGACGCAAAAAAAAATATATATGAGAACGAAATAAATAACAAATCTATCCGAAAACTTAGTATAGAGCTGAGGTTAGACGCGTGTAGTCACTTCTAGACCTCAGAACATTCTACTTCTTTCGCTGATACACTTATAATTTTACTGTAACTCACCGATAGTATCTCTTGTTTATTTGTGACGTCATCTTACTCGTACTGAACTCCCGTCTCGCAAACTCACACCTGTGACTCTTCTCGTTGGACTGTCGTTGTAACGACTCGCTGGACTGGTTCATAGAACTCCGCCAAACCCACACAACTCGCAGCCTCTCCGTGCTGAATTGACGTAGTAACGTCTCGCAGGACAGAATTTGCCAGACCGACGCCGAAACGCCTTGCAGACTGGTTCTAATAAAACTATTTTTAGCTGGTCTTACTGGGCTATAAATAGCCCAGTATCCTCTTTATCTGCTGGACCGGACCCAACTCGTAGCGTGAAAACAATCGACCGGGGCTTTTGTTCACATGAATTCCAAACCTGGTCTCTTCTCTCCGTACAATAGGTATTAGTTGTGTGACAGCGGGCAGTATAACAAAAGACAATTGTAAAACGGAGCTATTCTTTACAAAAAAGGTTTTATTTTATTCCTCTTTCTGGATTCCTCCAATTATTATATTTGGTACTACTATCGTAATAATTGGTAGGAATTCCTTACTCAGGCCCGTTATACCGGTCTTGTTGCAATATTATCAAAAAAATTGAAAGGGTTATTAAAATTATTATCAGACATGAAAACTTCGCTAATAAACTAATAATAACTTGGAGGATAATTTTTTTATAAATATTTATTGTACATCAATTGTAAACTATTTTCATTTTATTTTTATTGTTTTGTTACAGTGCCTGGAAAATTTAGTTACATACAATCTGCTAGAAATTCAAATTTTGATGAAATTCACATAAAGACAACTTCTTCTCTTTTTCAAAATGAATTACTATACAATAGCCTAATTAAAACTAATTCAAATATTCAGGAATATTTAAGAACTTATTTTGCAATAGTTCATATATGTATGTGCAACATATATCTATGTTTTGAAAATATTACACTAAAGCAAATCAATCCACATATTCATTCTCGTACACACACACACACACACACGCACGCACACACACACACACACACACACACACACACACACACACACACACACACACACACACACACACACACACACACACACACACACATAGAATAGAAAATTATATTAAACAAAATTATATTAAAAATTTCTGTTCTTTTAATTACAAAAAAATTTAGTTACGGAAAATCATATACCATCATTTTATAAAACTTAAAATCTATATAAAATACTGTAATGTAGGATTTTCCACATTTGCTTTTATAGCAAGATGAGTAACACTTCGAAAGTGAAATCCACTGTAGTTATTGATTTTTCAAGGTATAACTTTTTTTGGAATTTTTTCTAACACATTTTAAAATAAGGAGTTTGAAATATTTTTATTGGTAATTAAGAATAATTAAAAAAAATAACTTCTTAAATTATAAGGTATTCTTATCAGAAAATCAATTTTGAATTATTTTCCTCAAACTCAACGATAAATAATATTTATTCAAATAGTAATGTCCTCAAATTCTGTATTATTCCTATCAGATATCATTCTTTAAACAATTATCTCTTAAATCATCATTTTATACACTTTATTAGAAAAACTTATACTACTCCCATTAACAGATAAATAAAAAATTAATAGAAATAAATTTATTTTTATTGAAAGATTCCATTTACAATAGGAATCATCACGATTAAATACGGTTACTAATTGTTATAAATATATATTTTATGCAAATAATTTATCAAAAAATTAAATTCAATAAATGCTTGATCATAATAGAACAAAGTGATATAGTAGAAAAAATATTACCCTACTAAAAATTACTTAACTAGTCATTAAACTTACTTAACTACTTAAGTAAATTACTTACTAAAAACAGTTACAAGAATCGTGGTTTAAAAATCCCGTTTTCGAATATATTTTCTTATGATTACATTCAATATATTAATCTATTTCCAACGTTCTTATTTATTGAGCCAACTTATTAGAATACAAAAATCACTCTTTTAAGGATTTTTGTTTCGATAAGATCCAATTGAATTAGCACAAGGCCCATTTTGTATTTAATAACATAAAAGTTAGAATTTAATCGCTTGTATGTGAGTAATACCTAACTTTTTTATTTGGAGGTGTGTGTTTTTAACTTTTTTGTTTTAATTAATACACTATTCATCTTAATAAAATTTATTAAGAGACAGAGAGAGGTATTACGTTGAATTGATGTATCATTTTGTGAATACAAAACGTATATATAATTATTATTGTTTTATATATAAGAACATATAAAAGGAAAAAAGTAGTTTTGGTTGTAATAGAAAAAAATTACTAATATAATATCATAACATGTTAATATTAATTTATATTATATTATATTCAATAAAGAAATATGTCTTCATTCATGAGTTTATTATTAACAACAAATAAAGTAACTTTAGTACAGTCGGCTCCCGATTATCCGGAATAATAACGAGGAAGAGGATAATCCAGTAATAATATCTAATAATGTAATATGTGTTAAAATGAGCTTATAGCTTTTAATACAATACCATATTTACGTCAATATTATAATAAGGTGTAAAGGTAATTAATAAAATAAAATAATACATACTATATTGTTACGTACCAGGTAAAAGTAATATCCAGAAATTTATTCAAAATACGTATTAACATATAACAAATTTTCACTGTCACTAGTACTATATGTGAATAGAGTATACATACAGTAGTGTATGCAGTAGGTAATGCATTAACAAATACTTATTAAGACTACAGTATATAGCGGAAAAAAATACGTCGACATTAAAAAACAAAATTAATAGATTCTAAAATTTACTCTTTCAGATATTTTTTGTTAAATAAGAGGCGATTGATTGTTGTTTTAATGACTGAAAGAATTTTCTTTGATTGAACTTCGTAGTTTTCTCAGCATGATACTCGTATCATACAATGAACTACCGTACTGACCGTCTAAATAGAAAAGGAGACCTTTTACTTACTAGAGTTGTGTACTGTGCATGCGTGGCCTTTTGTTCCGTAGTTTCAACTTCACCACTACTACCTTCGCTGTTGTCCCTTACCGGCCCCACCCACCGTTATATTGATTATCTCGTCGTCTCTCACCGTCTCAAATCCCAGATAATTTTTTTCACATTCGAACCACTCAATTATGTTATTTTCGTTATTTTCATCACTGGGATCTTCCTGTACTGTTTTAATAACCTCGATCGGAGCTTAACTTTATTACATGAATAATAAAATATTTGTCTACTTTACGTTGTGGGCTAAAGTAAACAACACAGATTCCGAGCGAAGCAGTATGAACCGGATGTACAGGAAATTGCGCGACAGCTACTGCGTGTGATTTAGTTTCTATCGTAATAATAATAATGGCTTAGATCCATTATGGGTTAGATCCGGCCCCTGCATGATAGAAGGGGAGGTTTTTTAGCGGGTGAGAGCCCCGCACTGCCGTCAGTGCGGGCCTGACGGCGGCTGGCAGAGCTTTTTCCTTCCCCTACGGAAAGAAAAAATATATATATATATAATAATAATAATACAGAAATAGTTGCCTATGGCTCGGTATATTCTAAAACTTTATTTAAATTAAGAAATGGTTTTAAATTGTTAAACGTACTAGTTATCTTCAATAATAATAATCGAAAGTAATTTTACCTCAGTAATTGTCATACACACCTTTCTTCTTTCTTTTTCCTGTTTATCTTCCGGGAATTACAGTTCAGGTATTACTTCAGAGGATGAATGTGGATGATATGTATGAGTGTAGTCTTGTACAGTTTCAGTTTGACCATTCCTGAGATGTGTGATAAAAAATAATAATAGTTTAATGAAATGATAAATATAGAAGATTTGCAGATAATTTAAGTGATTTACATAAAAAAAAAATACTTTAATCCCTGAAATACTATTTACATGCATAAAATAAATTTAAAAAAATGTTTTATAATTTATCACTTATTATTTTTTGTTGGTTTTTCTTCAATTTCTTACGGTGAATCACTCATAAATAATCACATCCATTCAACACCTCATCTCTGTGGTAATCACTTTTTTATTGGATGGAAAACTAATAATCCATTTTCATTCAACAAATCCATTTTCATTCACTACATGAACTACAATCAACCGTATTCCTCTGTTACTTGCCGATTTTATACTGATATTTAAACCGGTCAGAAAAGCCTAAACTTTACTGACTGAATGACCTTTTTTCTTTTTCCTGTTTAGCCTCCGGTAACTACCGTTTAGATAATTCTTCAGAGGATGATATGTATGAGTGTAAATGAAGTGTAGTCTTGTACATTCTCAGTTCGACCATTCCTGAGATGTGTGGTTAATTGAAACCCAACCACCAAAGAACACCGGTATCCACGATCTAGTATTCAAATCCGTGTAAAAATAACTGGCTTTACTAGGACTTGAACGCTGTAACTCTCGACTTCCAAATCAGCTGATTTGGGAAGACGCGTTAACCACTAGACTGAATGAACTTAGTTCACCCGAGTTTTACGCAGATAAAAAATATTTTTCCTATTTTTCTAAACTGTTTAATTTTTTTCAAATACTTCCTATGCCAAATCATTATGTCATCTCTATCAATCATGAAATTATTTCTACATTTTTTCTGCAAATTTGAAACCTATCGTTAAAAGAAATTTATGTAAACTAGGTCGACTAATTTTCTATAAATCCGGATCACTTTTGAGAACTGAAAGTACCTTACTGGGTGAGTGCGATTCATTTTTAAAAAAATAAATCGTGGACTTTGCATCTGCCAACATTTTTATTGAAAACGTTAAATTGATGTAAAACGGGTTTTGAACGTTTTGTTTTCTTTTTTGGCGTGTATACTATCCCATTTTTTTCAGTTAGCGATCTCTCAATACTTAAAGTGGATACACCCGTGAATTCAGAAGATGAAAGCGTTTCTACTATGAATTCTGAAGTAGGGTATTTTTGAGAAATTATTGAAAATATTAAGAACTATCGTCTTTTCCCCACTTCCTAATATTTTATCTTTTCTGTGTTTAACTATACAGGAAGAAGGACTCTCAGCTATAGTTATTAAATTTCAGGACACTTAAAAACCCTTATAAACAAAAACCTAGCTTCTAGCACTGTAATAAAACAAATAAGTCATAAATTTCAATATGATTCTTGTTTAAACCAAATTAATGACAAAAACAACCTTACTCAAAGTAACTTTTATCACGAGCAGTTAAACAACGCCACAGATTAAAAAAAAACAATCAAGTTTCACAAGATAAAGTAACCGTTTTTAAAAATAGCTTCGGAAATATAATTTACTGTGTCATATAACTATAAATAACTATGATGTATTGCTATTATTTACATAACATCATACACCTTATGTACCGTACTGCAATTCAAGTATTTGCACTAACACGGAACGTTTTTACTGTAGGCTTCAAGTAGCAAATAATATGAATATTATAGAATTAGATATCTGAAATTAGTATAAACGTTTCAATAATAGTACATTGTGTACATTGCTGTACTTAACATATTTATGATTACATAATATTAATTAATAATCTCATAATCTGAGATTAATAGCAGAGGTAAGAAATGATTAACGTTATTATCGTGTGGTAGTTTTTTTTTTAAAGTGATATGTCATATTTATCCACCGGGTGGATTGCATCAACTGGTTGAAGAATATCATATGTAATTGGCATTTCTCCCGCCACCATCCCATTCGGTCGCCCTAAATCATAACACCGAATGTCTGTGCCACAAACGACTATTGAGCCTCGAAACAGTTTAGCGACCAGTGTCTTAACTAGCTCCTAGAGCTAACCTAAAAGCATGAGCGAAATAGCCGTGGTATCATACACCACTCGCTTGCGTGTTAAATAGCATACAAGATCTTAAATTCTTAACAAAATGATTTGAAATCCTTTCCCTCTTGAATTAGATTTTGAAGAAAAAAAGATCTATAATAGTGTTTTAGATTGAAAATGAACCACCCCCCTCCACAGCTCGATTAATCATTAAGGTTGCTTCTTTGGAAATATTGCAAAATTATTTCCATCATCAGATAAAAAAAGATTTTCGTTAAGGTAAGAAGGATTATTTTCCAAAACCAAGACAGCTTTCTCATGAAGGCCCTTTGGTCTCAGATACTGCTCTTTTAATTTTTTTTTTAAATAAATTTATTGAAATCTTTTATAAATTCATCGGCTGTTTCTTTATTACCACTTAATTTTTCCCATTGGATGGTGTTTTCACGGATGCTGTGGCGGTGCTTAAACCTAATTAACCAACCAGAAGGAGCTTCAAAATCTCTCTAAATCAAGTTTATTAAAATAAAATTTAGCCTGAATTGTGCAAATGGATCCATATATTGTATTACCCTGAACTCGTTGTTGCATTGTCTAGAGTAAAAAAAAAATTCATTACATCTAGCAGAGCTGATGCAAATTATGTATTTGTTGCATGTAGAAGCTTCTCTAAATGGTTAATTTATTAAAATTTTGATGCAGAAAATTAGTTCCGATCAGTCAGTGCATATAAATCTGTATCTATAATTATCCCCAATTAAAAAAAATATTGATAAAATAGTAAGTGCAAAGAAGAAGGATATTATTAGATTTTCCAAAATGTTATTCAGATTGGCTTTATTATATATGACAAGAGGAATTTTAAATGAGAACGCTGAAAAGCAGGAAAACAAAAAAATGTATACTATGAGGTTTTTGACGTCAGATTTTCCTTAGTATATTTTATTTGGTGAATTATTTATTCCTTACATTGCTGTTGATTTTATTCGTATTTATACTGTCTTAAATATTATTTATAAAGCTTATCTATTTGACAAATCATTATTAATTTCTGAAAGTAAACATGGAAGGTTTTCATGTGAATCTTTATAGATGTTAGAATTTCCCAGAATTAAAAAAAAATGGTTTATATACTAAAAAAACCCATTAAATAAAAGAGCAATAATATACGCTGTAAATAAACTTATAAACTAGTTATTATAAATTGATTGCCGAATGTATGATTCTGAGTAAAAAGAACAGTTTTAAAAACATGAATTATGTTTTTATCTTCTCGTACGCAATTTAACAGATTAAAATGTGCAGTAGTAAATAATTTACACCTGAATTTGTAATAGTCTATTATTACATATATTAATTAGGCTGTGTATATTATTATTACAATAATATAACAAGACGCTATTTTTAATCTTTTTACAGAGTCTTAGGATTCATTGGCAAAACTTAAGGTTCCATTAAGAATAAAAAAATAGACAAAATGGTTCATTGGCTAAATCCCCCTTTCCCTTCTCACCGCTAATTTGTATTTTTTCATCAAAACTTTATGTCTTAAAAACGGACTGAAATAATTAACTGAACGTTTGCGTACGTGTAATCAAAATAATATTCTAATCTTGCAACTGTCAGGTAGTCTTGTGCCTAGGTTCACTTCCTTCAATAATTGAATTAAATGTAATTAATCCTAATTTCTAATATTTGTAATAACTGAACAGGCACAAAATAGTAAGATTGCATAATTTCTCTTAACCTTGTTAACCACATCTTTATTTCAATATTAACTTTATTATTATTAGTTATATTCTAATTTCAGCCGTAATGCACCTTTACGCAATTGCTATCAACATGTAAAGTATATTTTGTTTACAATGAAATATTTAACATTTTATAAATAAGACGTAATTAAATATAACCATTTCTGAAAATTTTTGGGAAAATATTTAAAATTATTGAATTTTATTTTGTAAAATAGGTTGTTGGGTACATGTACATGAAATTTTATTAAAATTTCGTGTAGTAAGGTTGGGCCTAGAAGCAGGAAAATCTCCACGGGGAGGGCTGAATGCTATATTTTTGTAGTTATTTTACTATTCAAAGGAATACACACTGGATGAATTTAGAAACATTTTTTTTTGTTTGACTTATAAATCACATCTTAAGGCATCCTGGAATAGTCGCTTTGATACTGGAGGGACAGGTAGATGGGAAAAATAGTCCATACAGGCAACGTTTGGATTATGTAAAACAAATAGTTAGGGATGTAGAAAGTTTCGGGTATACCGAAATTTAATGACTGGCACTAGATAGGGAGTTTTGAAGAGCAGCATCAAACCAGTCAAATAACTGTAGACAAAAAAAGTTTCAAACTAAAAATACATAATTTGACATTTGAATGAAGCAGCTTGGTTTACGGTTAATAGTAAAATAAAAGAAATATTTGTTTTAAATACGTGGTATGTTAGAATAAATTTGCACTATGATTGTTTTTTTTCGACTTCGCTTTGAGAGAATTAAAATTTTTTATAATGTTTGAGTCGTATTTCATTCTGATCAGTAAGTTAGTTGACTGATATAAAGGGACAAAATTTAAATACATTTTAATCAAGTTGGGTTATTTTTCAAAAAATATTTAAAACATATTTTTATAACGCTGGTGTTTTATTCTTTTATTTATTTGTATATTATCTTCTAACAGTATTAATTTTCGGTAACTCAAGTAATTATTGTTTAGCGCAAGTGGTTTTCCGATTTCTTATTAAAACACACTTGTATCAGGAAATTAAAATTATAATTCGTGACATTTTAAGTAACTGAATGTTTGCTAAGAAATTCCTTTAATTCAAATTTCTCTTTTATAAAAGTATTTTATCACTTTTCAGAATCCGGCTATCTGATTATAAGACCAGTTTCCTTACGCGTTTGTTTCGAATTCAAAAAACAAAGCATTTGCAACTTGATTTATTGTTTTTAATTAATAAAAATTTACGAGGCAATTTTTCTATCGTTACAGAGATATCCATATGTAGGTTATTAATTAACAAAACAATAATATTCGTCAGTATTAATATAAAAATAATCCTTTCATAAAAATCACATTAAACATTTCCTGATGCATTCAGTCTACAATCATTACAGTTATGGCACTTAACGTTCATTAATAAATAGTGTCACAATATATATATATATTAAATGTTAACTATTAAACTGTTAAATATTTAATGTTAATATATTTTAATGTTAACCCGCCGGGTTAGACTAGTGGTTAATTTCGACATCGCAAAATCAGCTGACTTTCGAAGTTGAGAGTTCTAAGGTACTGTCCTTGTAAAAGCAGTTACTTTTATACGGATTTGAGTGTTACACCGGTGCTCTTTAGAGATTGGGTTTCATTTAACCGCTCGTCTCAGGAGCGGTCGACCTGAATCTATTCCAGACTATATGTTTACCGGTACATTTACACTTATATTGCCTACAACTGCAGCTACATCAGGCTTGGCAATTCGGTAATTAAATTTGCTTACACACACGCGCGCGCACGCACACACACACTCACACACCAAGCAGTACTGCAAAACTGACTGGAGAATACAAATAAATATATGAATTAATGTTACAATAAATCATCGTTAATCATTTAAAATCAATGTATTATTGAAAATACAGTATAAATTTATTTATTATTTTTATTTTTAATCATTATTTTCAAGTTACGGAATCAATAAATTGAAGCATTGCTATATAAAATTAGTTTAACTAAATTTCCTATTTCTAATAATTTAAATTCAAAATTAATGGAAATAAATTATGTTTATTATTATTATTGTTTTTGTTAATTGTTTTAATAAAATAATGTAGAATATCATATTTTAAAATGTTTACTATTTTAGATGATCTGTGAACAAGCTTCCTTTCGTATTGCAAATTGTAATATGTTTATTTTAGCCTGCAGCACCGCTATTAGGATTGCTTTTTATTTTATTTTTAAATTACATCGATCAGAAAGGTAAATCGCCGTGAATCAAACCTAGGTTCTTCGTTACCACAGGTTATCACCATCTATGCTACCAAAGGGACACATAATCTTTACGTTTTTCTTTTAAAAGAAATTGAATTTAAGAGAAGTTCTAAGAAAATTATCAATCTATTTTAATTTATGTTTAAAATGCTACAATCTTCATTTTGTGTGTGCCCTAATAACTCAAAACTACTGCACCTATTTCTATGTGCCTTTATACGCTAATAGCAAGCGCTGTGCAGAAAGTTACCTTTTTGTTTGATATCGATAAAAAAGAATCTGAGTTATTACAAAGGTTTCACTTACCTTCTTAACACGCCCACTAGTTAGTCTGACAATGCGTCGCATTACTCGCTCCGCCCCTTTCTCGCCATCATTGTATTTTACTGTTTCTTCAATGGCGGAGTTAATCGAAAAGCGGAGTGATTGAAATATTTTACACGTAATATTAACGGTTTATAAACTCGTCATGGTTCGCGTGCAAAGTCACGGTTGCCTGCTATTGTAAGATAAATTAATTACATCCTCTTTTTTCCTCTCCAGCCAACATTAGTTAATAACAATATTGAAGGTAATCTTAATATAATATAAAAATTAAATGATTTGCTATATTAAAAAAAAATCTATGTCAATGCCCCATAGAAATATTTGAGTCAAAAACATCTGGTTACATTAACTACTCTAACACCGATTAATTATACGATGACTATACTCGTATATATGAGTAATGATTATAGTGTTGTATATAGATATGGCCGCGTTGTGAATCGGCACTGACGCAAGGGAAGGTATTCAGCAGAACCATTCCGAATTCATTCACACAAAGGCATATTTTATTCTTCATTCTATAAGCTAACTGAATACAGTATAATTGGGTCTTAAAACCTAAAGACTTGCAAAAAAAAAAATACCAATACCCTATTTTTGACACGATCATACTTTCCCTTTTAATATACTCGTAGCTAGTATAGTTATTTTCACCGGGAAAGTAATAAGAAATTAAAAACAAAGTGAACAAAAACTTTTTGTATTTGGAGTTATTTATCATAAATATCTTCAAACCCCAACCTTTTTTTGTTTTTAGATTCATTAGTAAGTTTGACCGTTTTAAAAGAATAATCGGGCCTGATTTTGGAAGAATTTATATCATTAAATTATGGATACTATTGATCAATTTTCAAAGAGCTGGTAAGTGGGGTTTGCCCAGAACTCTTAATGTGTCTACCAAAATAGATAGAAAATACATCAATCAATCAATGACTATCTAGTTAATAATATCCTTTGGTACTGTTAATTAAAATTAAATCACGCTTTATTAAATTTTATCTCCTAAATAAATCTCATTTAAGTAGATAAAATTAAAGGGACCCAGTCGCTCATTGTATATATATATATATATACTATTTGATTAAATCATGTGTATACACTTCCCGTTTGAGGTTAAATGTATAGATTCACATTTTCTAGTGGAGGCCGCGCGCGTGCGTGTTGAATGATGACTTAATTAAAGTGTACATAGAGATATTTCTTCCTTCTATAATTATTTCATAAAAAATATGAATTTACTAATATTTTCGGTGAAATTAACGGTAAAATATTAAAAATATATATTTGTGTACTTAAATCGTTGTGTTAGACATATTGAAGGTTTTAAATGAAATTGAACCTTATAAATTACTGCATACTTTGATTTCAAAAAACAAATTGAAACGACTTATTTTTCAAACATTCTTTGATAATTTATCCAATATATTTATGTTATTTTTACAAACATTTTTTCAATAAAGCGAAGAAAATCTTATTAATAATTTTTTTTTGTAATAAAATCGAAATTAAGCCCCCGTGAAACTTGTAAAAAATACTTCTTAAAATTTACTCTACTAACTGACATAATTCATTATCTCCCTATTTTAATTTTCCTTACCTAAATTGGATTTTATTTATATAAAAAGTGTAGTTAACATATTTACTTTGATAAAAATTTCTCTAAAATGCTTTTGAAAAAATAAAAATTAGTTTTTTTGAGATATCCTTCATTCCCTTATCGACTTTGAAAAGAGAAATGCTGGTAATTATTTAATTCGTAAGCAATAACCATTTATGAACTAAAAGAAAAAAAAAATGTTTATTTTTACAGCCTGAATTAGGATAATAAACTTTGCTTAATAACTATTATTGTTATTATTATTTGAAAATAATTTTTCTAATCTAATCTAATCTAAATTCAAACTAAGATTTAAAGAAGCAGAAATTCTTCAAATTTTCAGATAAGCTTATAAGTTATGCCAGATAGAATGAAAATAAGTCTGAAAATGTATCCAAAAGCCCTGCTTTTTTTTTTTTTTTACTCTAACTCTGATTTCTGTAAACAGTTTGCTTGAAAATCGGTGGTTTACATCACCCCACCAAGTTTCATCAAAATTGGTTAAGACTTGCATCCAGTACACTGCAGAAAATTGTTTTACATACATGTGTATGTATATAAACATGACCAAGCACAGTAGTAATTTCAAAATTCTTTGGAAATCCACTAGATTAAGGAGAAAGGTATGCCTTAAGGCCTAAATATCAACCGACAGATTGATTGATTTGTATATATCAATAGTTGCTTAAGAAATCTTGAAGAACTTTACTTCCCTACAGACACCTGTATCCTTTGTCCATGTAGCGAGGGTATGGAAAAGTTCTTACATCCTATATTACCAGGCCAGGAGGGTAATTTTTATGAAAACTTTCTATCAATCTATAGCTGTGGCTAGATTTCACTTTCTTTACCAATATTTTTATGTATAACAAAAAATAATGATTTTTATATTAATATATCTACTAGTTACATACGTAGACCTTTTTTGGCCAATGTATAAAAAGCTAAGTTATAATGTAACTAAATTTATGTTTTAAATTAGATGTTTTCATAATATTATATAATACAGTAGAAATGATTAGAGAATTTAAAAATCTATGTACATCTACGAGGTTTATAATACTGAATGAATTTAAACCCTTTCATCATATTTACGTACAATCGAAACCCAGGCTTCCCCCTTCCTACAACTACCACTAAGTAAGAGGCACCGTATCCACTACACCCTAACATCGTATCCACTATCTCCAGTATAATACCCGCTACAAACTAAAGTTGCATTTCTTCCTAGACCGAAAGACTCTAGCAATGAAAGGCTTTTAGAAGACATATTAAAAGAAGATATTACCGGAAGAAGGACTCATAATATTGCAAATATTCCGACAAGTCGGATTGGTGTTAAGGTCTCTTGTAAAAGGGTAAATTGCGAGCATTATATTGTTAGTGATAAATCAATGGCCTTACTTTACGAAGACGATCATCTCTATTTTTTATGAAATGTAAACATCTCGGTATTAATTCATTACTTCATTACTTTTAAGTAAAGTAGGTCAATCAATTTTTCTAGTTCAATTCAAAACGGCAATAAATGGACATCGAGTGAAAATGGAGAACTGGTGAAATATGTGATTTCACATGTTAGTGCTGAAATCTTTACTTTATGTTTCTGTACTGTGTCAGTAAAAGATGTTTTAATAATTAAAATGTTTTAATTTTTAAAAAGTAACTTTCGGTATATTTGAAAATGTAATTTTATTTCCATCTTCGTGTTTATTAGTTGAATTAGGAAATAACATCTCTTGCACAAACATCCAGTCTTTGAATTCTTCGCGATTCAATATTGTCACTTTGTAAGAATGAGGGTTTATTGTTGAATTCCGGATGATTATCGACCATTCAGATTGTGCCCAAATTACTTTCTTGTTTATTTTGGATTCAATATATTCGTAGACTAAGTCCACTAGCATAAACGTGTGTCGGGATAACAGAAAATTAACTGAAATTTGTTGCATAGAATTAGATGATTGTAGAAATGTATAAAGCGTTGAGATTACTTGTCGATTTTTGTTTAGCATCTAGTTTACTTAAATATGTGAACAAAACTGAACTGATCTCATTTGAATTTCTACGCCAATCCCACACGCCTCGACGAAAACAATGTCCATTTTCTTGTTCCACTTTCAAAACACGTCACATTATAAATAGATTACTTTCAACTGTAGTAAAGCAACATGTTATCAACAACATGCTGGGTGTTAAAAACTTTCGGCAAATCGAATGATACACACAGAAATTATCCTTCATTACTAGATGCCTGATCCTTTTGGGATAAATCCTTACAGTATATCTTTTTAGCAATGAGGTTATTGAACCCATCACTGTTAGTGCCATCTGATGATACTTTGATTCTCGTAATTTTGACACAGAACGCTTATATCCTTTTTGGTGCACGAATCCTTATCTTGGACTCATTTCCAAAAATATCCTTGAACTATAAGATTATTTGAGATAGAGAAGATTTATCTATTTATCTGCTCAATACAGAGCAGTTGTTAAGAAAGGATAGGACGGCTGAAGAAGAGAAGGAGGAAACAACTGAAAATCCAAAATCGAGTCTATGGCAATGGAACAGGCTGAATGGTCTACCCATAATGTTGATGATGAAATATTCTTTCTTTGACGGACACAAAACCTCACACCTTAGAAACACAAAAACTTACTCTCTTTTTCAACATTAACTGTTTTTATAGCCTCAAATTTGTTTACTTACATTGCCAATGGGTTTGAATGAATTATTAATTTCTCTGCTTAACCTTAGTAAATCATGAGTTCTAGAAATTATAATGCGTTCTTTTCCATTATTTTATAAATATTTATGACAAACTGTTCTTAAAATAAAAATACACACAACTATAAAACTCACACACGATAACCTCAGAAAAGCTTGGAAAAGTGACTTAACCGACAATAAAATGGCAGTTAATTAATTTTACCTAATATCAACTGACTAATTGAGGCTTACGTAAAATTGCTTGTGGATTAAATCATTTCATATGGGATTATTCAGATCGGTTTGTTAAGCAAATGTATTTTTTTCATTTATTTTTTTTAATGAGATTAGCGTGGCTTAAATTACTTTACTAGAAATTAATCTTGTATGGCATTTATGAGGATGGTGAAAAAACCAGCAAATTAAAAAAAAATGAGGCTTAAGTCACTTTACTTAAACATCACCGATATCGAATCTTCTTTTTTACCGTAATTACGGCGATTAACGAGCTTCATGAATTAGTTAAACTTTTAACTCGGCGGTCATGTAGTGGTACTAGAATTTCTTTTGGTCCCTAAATTTGAAGATTTTCTCTTCATTTTGACATATACTTTACATCTTCTGCCACGATTATATCCAAAACTCTGATTGTTTGAAAATCCACCATTAATTTAGGAATATATAAAAATTACGTAGAACTCATTATTATAAAATTAATAAATTTATTTCCAGTATAAACAAAAAATAAAATAAAAACAATGAGATATCATTTAAGAATTAAGCTGAGGGATAAGGTAAAGAAGTAAAATAGGAAAAGACGAAGTTAGAAGAATAGAGGAAGTAAAAAAAAAAAAAATAGAAATGAACTAAAATATCAGACAGAAAAAAGGAGGTATAATAAGAAATCTGATTGAAAGAAGGAGCAAAAGGAAAAAAATAAAAATGAAGGTTTAGTAAAATAATTAAAAGAAAAAGAAAGAAGAAAAAGAAAAATTACAAAAATGAACAAAAAGAAAAGAAGATAAAAAAATAAAGAATGTGAAGAAAATGAGGAGGATGAAAAACAGAGAATAGATTACAGATTAAGCAGAAGAATGAAATGAGAATTAAGGCAAAGAATATTTAAAACAGTATATTTAAGAAAATATTTAACAGTAACCTGTATTCTTATATGTTGATTTTACTTTTATTTTATAGATCACTGTACCGGAATAAATCTGTATAAAGAAAATAACTATGACTGTAGAAAGTAGGTATAATATAGTATAAATAATCTCTGTTCTCATAAAATTGGATAATTGTATATCTGTGATGGTATTATAACAAGATTTCTTGACAAATTTTAACATTTAAGTAGATTGTGGTTAAAACCGAACTACTGTTAAATTTGATTATATTGTAAATCTATATAAATAACATCGATTATCATGAGAATATAATTCTATATTTTTAATTTTATAATAGTAATATAAAAGCTGGCAAAGGATTGCATAACTTTCTCGCCTACGTCAGTCCAAGTATAACTTTTATGAAAATAATGAAAAAAATTGCTTCTTCTTTTTTATCCGGAGTATAATATAGGTTCCTAAGCTACTTTAATATTAATATCCCTTGATGAAGTGATGAAGAAAAATAAAAAAAATAACTAAATAACAGAAATATTAGTTTGATTTTGGAAGTGGGTATTGCCCATTAGCTGAACTCAAGAATTTTTAGTATTATCTACGGATGCCTGAAAGGAAGAGATTCTTTTCAGCGTCTTTTACTAGATCTGCAGCACGCCTTAGAGAAAGTTTGGCTTCTGATTTCCTTTACAATTTAGAGTCAAGCCTATCTCAACGATTTTATTTAGCTACATAACTACTTAGATGGACATTTTTCACAAGTTAGCTATAACCAGGAATCGTCTAACTATATCAACACTCCCTCGACGGGGAGTCTTGTTCTTTAAGACTTTGGGGGTTGGCGTCCCCACGGGCCTAGCCTCTGCAGCTCTTCTTTCTGATACACGCTGAGCTACACAACACTTTACACTATACGCATACACTGAGCCAAGAACACTACCGAGGCTTTTGTTCCCATGAATTCCAAACCTGGTCTCTTCTCACCGTATAACGGTTGTTTATTGCGTGTTAGCGGGCAATATATCAAAAGACAACTGTAAAACGGACTTATTCTTTACAAAAAGGGTTCTCCTTTTTCTCCCTTTCTGGATTCTCCAATTATTTTATTTGCTACTACTTTCATAACAATTGGTAGGAATCCGTTACTCAGGCCAGCTGTACTGCCTTGTTACATTATATATATCGTATAATATATATATCGATTATCCGAAGAAAAAACGGAAAAACTTTCAGGACATGTTCTGGTGAAAATAATGAAATACAATCATATAAACATAGGTCAGGAAACGTTTTGTTTTCGAATTACAGCTAGCAAAAGATTTCATCTGGATTTCAGCTCTTCTAATAAAGAGAACCCTACTGTAATTTTTGGAACTCAAATTAAGGAGTTAAGTCGGTGGTTTCTTACATAATTTGAGCTGGGAAATAGGATAAAACTGTAACTCCAGTAGTTTTTAAGATATCCAACGTAAAAAACAAAATTCGGTACAGAAAAACAATTTTTTTAGGTTTGTAATATTAGCTTTATTAAATGATTAATAAATTGAGGAAGATTTAGTAACGAAACTTGTAGAGAATGTAATTCTGCAAAAATTAATGTAAATCCAGCCAATAAAAAGTAAATAACAACTTTTAAAATTTGTTTTTTTTTTTGTTGAAGCGAACCAGACAGAAAATCGTATTATTTTTTCAAACTAATAAACATTACTTTTTAAAATTCTTCGGTGTAAAAGAATTTATGAACGGAAGGATCATTTCCAACGTGTTAATTTTCTGTTGAACGCCAAGTAAATCATCGTGTTAATGATGAACATCGTGTAACATCGTGTATTCAGCGTAGCTCAAGCAATAGTAAAAGGTGAATTTCATGTCCCACTGGTTTGTCAAAAAACAAAGTGTGGTGTATCTACGGAAAGAAAATCTTTATCCTTTCCGGCTAAAGAAGGTTCACAATTTGCTGCCAACAGATTACCTCCAACGGTTAAACTTGTGTCACATTCTTCTAAATAATGCTGATAAGGTAAATTCAATTTTATTTACTGGTGAAGCCACTTTTATAAGAAACGAAATCTTCAGTTCTAAAAATAGTCATTTATGGAGCGAAAAAAATCCACGTGGTACTGTGTAAACTAGTTTCCAACATAGATTTCATATTATGTTTGGTGTGGCATTATTTACGACAAAATTATTTCACCATTTGTTTTCAATGAAAATCTTACGTGAGATGGATACGTTCATTTCTTGAAAAACAATAATTTTCCGGCTCTTTAGGAGGATGTACCTTTACAAACTAGATTGTAAATGATTTACCAGAACGATTGTGCAACGCCACATTTTTCTTTAGTAGCAAGAAATTACTGGAACGCTAATTTTGTAAACTGGACTGGACGTGGTGGACGAATCGATTGACCACCACGATCACCTGACTTAACGTCAGCTATATTACTTCATTTGGGGCCATATTAAAACGATATTATATCAACAAAAAGTTAATTTATATTCTTTCAAATCTTCTTCCGTGAATAACTTCGGTTTTTTCCAGAAAAGTAATTCGAACAGACCTCGGCTCGCAGGATACTTCACTTCTCTTATTAGGATGTTACTTTCTTTATCGAAATCGATTATTGCGTCACCAATCTTCAGTTCGTTTCCTTCAAAATGAACACCGTAAACTTTATCCATGTTGTTTTCCGCATCTCTGATGGAGTCAAGCATAAATTCCTGTGCTAGCCCTTCTCGCATACTTGTCTTGAGAGACATGCTCATTTGCATTTTCCCTTCGGGCGTATTCAACAATTGGTCTATGTTGGGCTGCGATTTATAAGTCTCTTCGTGTTCGACCCTAGGTGGCTGTTCAGTTTCTTCAACCTTTTCAGCTCGGCGGCGAGCCGAATAAGGAAGAAACCTTTTAGCCTTTTGTCGACGTCTTATACCGGCCATTTCATCGTCTACCGGATCGGACGGTTGGGCTAACTCAAAAAGAAGCGGACTAGACGTATCCATCTTCTGGTGTAACTTGACAGTTTACCGCTTAGTTTCACGTTCTGGTTCATCGGAAACCGCACTCCGCGATCTATCGTTTCCTAAAGAACGCTTACTATGTTTTATCCTATCTTCTTCAGTTAGTTGATCGAACATAGAGCCCATGTCGAACCTCTTTTCAAATTCTCGATAATCCCGCTCCTCTTTTTCGCGCAACTCATCGGCTGAGATTTTCGGTAGCGGACGTTCTTTCAAATTTATTTCTTTTTTATCCTTTTTCCCCTTTCTCCCTCTTTGGAACCGAACTGATCTGAAGTAAGCGGCTTATAATCCCGTTGAAGTCTTAGATTGGACTCGAATCTTCCTCTCACCAATTCACCATGTTTTCTTTTAATACTCCTGCGGATCTCGGCAATCTCCGCGGTGATACGCTCACGATCCTCCATAGTAGGCATTTACGTTTCATCTGACAACATACACTCGATATCTCTCTTTAAGTATGTTGAAGCTTTTTAGAATAATTCATAAGCGCGCACGCTAGCCTGCAAGCTTTCTCTTTTTGTAGGCTTTTTTTAGGTTTTTTCAGGCTTTTTAGGCAATTACGTTTCATCTAACAACATACACTCGATATCTTTCTTTAAGTATGTTGAAGCTTTTTTTTTTAATTCATAACCGTGCACACTAGCCTGCAAGCTTTTTTAGGTTTTTTCAGGCTTTTTAAGCATTTTTCAAGCTTTTTTTCGTGCTTTTTATGCTTTTTTCAGGCTTTCCGATAAAGATGTCAAAATTAGATCTGTACCGCCCTTTATCGAAATCTCTTTCCTTATCGATTACTAAAAATCCATTTTTTATCCGGTTCCAAGCCTTGTTACATATTTCTTTAATCTTTTCAAATGATATATCCGGTGTAACATGATCATGATATATATGTCTTAGATTCCTTTCATCCTGTAGAAAGACCATGAAAAAATTCGCATTTTCTCGGACCAGCTGCTTAGGAATTTTGCTATACGTTTGACTCATATAAAATACATCGATGTTATTCTGTTTTTCGCATATTACGTCCTCGAATATCATTATGGAATTCGGTTCCGTTTCTTCCGGTGCCACAATAACATCGTTATCGCTATAAGGATAGTAACCTATCCCTTCAACATCAGTCAGCAAACTTTTTAAAAATAAAAATTTAGGCTGGTACAATGATTCAGAAAAAAACATATATGTTACTGAACCTCAACCCGCTAGGATCGAACAAAAGATTGAAAACCGCATTCGTCTTACCAGAATTTAAGGGACCTACAACCAAACATCTGATGTTGTCTGGAAGAAGAGGACTATGCCTTTTTCGAATTTAAATCGGATACCTTGACTATTAAACGGTCAAAATTAATTACCGTCAGCTTTCGATCTTGTTCTTCGGCATCCATCTCTGCTACTGAACAGATTACATAAACCTATTTGATTTTATTAAGTCCTTCTTATCTATCCACGAGTCCTCTTTCTTATCAAATCCCAACCAGCGGACTAATAATTTATCACCACGTTTTTTAATACCAAGTAAATACCGGTAAAACCAACCAATACCAAGTAATACCGGTAAAACCAAGTACGTTGCCGTACTTTGTTTTACTAAGTTCTTTTGTATTAAACCTCCCTTTTCCAATCTTTAAGAATGTACGTTATAGGTTGTGTTTGTTTCACCTTGAAAATTATAAAAACTTCATTAGTCCAATTCGGAAGATATCCTTTCGCAAATGTCTTTTTATACTTACTTATCCTTACCCGATCACCAACATTAAATTTATTCGCGGTCGTATGCTGATGACTTTTTTGCAACCTTTAATATATTTAACAGCACTTCGCGTTCGTTTTTATAAGAAACATCTTTAGGTTTAAAACCTGTAGTTCTATGCACCCTATTGTTATATTTTCCAATTATTTCATCCAATATACTTACCCATCGGTAATCACCCTGTTCGGTAAATTTACGCCACATATTTGTCTTGAGAGTTCTATTGAACCGCTCCACTATCGATGCTTTTTTATCAGAATAAGTCGAATAATGATTAATAATGAATTTTAGTAATAACGATCTCAATTTTGAATTAAACCATTCTTTTCCATCATCGGTTTTAAAATGTTTCATCTTATGTTTATGAAATATGAGTTCGAGAACCTTTAGAACATCATCTGCGTTTTTGCTTTTCAGTGAAAAAGCAAAAGCAAATTTAGAAAAACAATTTATAATTGTAATAATATATTTATATCCTCTATTAAACCTTGAGTATGGTATCATTTCTACTAAGTCTGCCTGAAAAAAGTCATCTACCACTTTCAGTTCGACTGATCTTGTCGAATAGTTTCTACGAGCTTGCTTGTGAAGCTCTCTTGCTATCCCTTGTTTAACGCCCATCGTTTTATTATAAACTGAATTTAAAATGATTAATTTTTAACTTATATATTTAAGGCAGGAAATAACGATAAAATAATAAAATTCTTTTCAATTTACAAATCTATTTATTCATCACTTTTGATAAAAAAATATTTTTTTTACAAATAATAAACGAGATAAAGTTCCCATTCAGATAATTTGATACGCAAAAAATTATATTCAATAATTGCTGGCATTTTCATTTTTACTATTTCTGTTTTATTACCAAAATATTTTCCATTCTTTATTACTTCTAATTTCGATAAAGGAAATGCTTCATTTAAAATATTTATTAAATGATATATTTATTTTATTCGTCCTCCCGGTACAAATCCTATTATCCATGAATCGCTAAAGATATCAGACTCGGATTCACAAGCTATTTCATTGTCGGAAGAACTCTCTTCCATCATCGATAAATACTCTTCATATGAAGACGAATCCATTTTTTCTCCACGACACTCCGTCAGCGATCAACCTAGAACAAACAAATAGAAAATTATTAGTCAACGGCATATATACTATTGATAAACTTACAAAATGAAAACTAGAATACAACGCACCTTTCGTTTTATTTTTCACCATTTCGCAATCGGGTGAAGCTTTTTTATGTTCCTCAAATGGGCTATCGTTATCCAACCATTCAAAAATTTTAACACCACATTCGATGCAAGCCACAGAATCCATCACACCGGTGAAATAAAATCCTGCTTCCAACAACAATTCAACCTTCGGAAAAAGCCTTGCCTAAAAGTACTCATCATTAGATCAATACAGACAGCTATTTTTAAAAAATAAACAGCAATTGAATAATTCGACGGCAACTCTGCAATTTTTTATTAAAAGTTTTATGTGTAATTCCGCAATGAAATAAATTAGTTTACGATGTTATAGTCCAATTAAATTCTTTACATGAAACGAATCCATCGTTTTCAAAGACATTCAATCCGCATTCTTTAATAATTTTGAATGAAAGTGTGTTTAACCTTTTGCTGAGCGCCGCAAACGGGACAAACATCTCCTACATTTATTTTTCTGATTCCACTTTGACAGCATATAGTTTTATATCAAATTCGATTTCTTATAATTCTTTTTTAAATGCGTTCAACCTCTCACAGTAGCTCTTAAGAATTTCGTTTTGCAACTGCGGCATCGATCTTAAACAGAAACAAAAAATATCATAATCAACAAATATTTAAAACAAAAACTAAAAGAAAAAAGAATTCCTCTCAGTAAATTATTAGCATACCTTTTTCATGAATGGCTATTGATTTGCTGTTTCTAGGACTGCTGATTCATTCGGTTGCAAAAAGGAAAATATAATAAAACTATGCAGTTTAAATTATAATAAAAAACATTTATTTAATGCTACAGTTAAAGTGTTACATAAATTATTTTACAAAACTAGTATGTGAAAGATTTAATTTAACCTTTCTCCCTTTGCTTCAATTAAATAGTGAATATAACCTCTACAAAAAGGATATTTTCTTTCAAATATTGATTTTTTATTGTCAGCTTCTAAACGAACATTACATGATTTACATATGGAATGACCACACGAAACAAAAAGTAAATTTATTAAATTGATAAAACAAATTCGACATATATATTTTTCTTTTATTTCATCCTCCGTCAATGAATTTATTTCAATGTGCTCCTCTTTCTCCTCCTCCTCCTCTTTTTTATCAGATTCATTTTCTTCATGTTTTACAATACATAATGTTAAATTGATTGTATTGTTCGTATACGGATAAAAAATATATTCTCCGTCTTCTATGATAATTTCATTTCACTGCAAAAAGGGAAATACAATAAAACTATTCAATTTAAATCGACTTAAAAACATTTCTTTAATGCTACAATTAAAGTATTACATAGCCGACATTCAATTGGTAACTTTTTAAAATATAATGACTTGCACCTAAAACATAATGGATGTGCACATGGAAAAGTAATAAATTTAATTACATTTATTTTACAAAACTGACATGTAATAGCGTCTCGTTCATTTAAATATTTTGTTTTAGTTAATCCGAATGGAAAACTGTCTTTAGCAGGCTTCCTCCGCAATTTTCTATCTTCAAACCCTTTACTTAAAAGTTTATGTAAAATAGTACTGTAATTAATTTTATGCGCAAATCCTTCATATTTTTTTATCGATGAATTTTTTGTAGTAAATATTATCACTGCAGTATTGATTACCTCGTTCATTAGCGAATTTTGTATTTTTATTTTCATTCTATATCCCGCTTCTTCTTCTAGATTAAGAGAACGCTTAATTGCGAAATAAGCCTCTTGCTTACTAGAAAACTGAAATTGAAAAAGAAAATTAATAATTTCTCTGCAAAACTATTATTAATTTCTCTGTAAAACTAAGAAATATATTTTTGATTAGATAAAAATAAATAATATTTGCCTTTTTAAATTTGACATGGTTTTCTAAGATGAATGATGTTGTTACAAGTGTATTTAATTCAGATTCCCAATTCAGCTTCTCAACGGCTTCTCTTTCACTATTTCCTGCAGTAGCAGCATATTCTCTTGCATTATTCACTGCAACAGCCTCTACTACAAAGTTATCAGTATCATCATTCAATAAAGGATGGTATTCTTGGTTATTTTTTTCCTCATATCTTTGCGGTACTGATAAATATTGCCGCCGATTAGGAGTCCTTCCTACTTCATTCTGGTCTTGCAAAACCTCATTAACAACTTCTAGTCGCTCATAATTGACTGGAAACATTTCTTGAGACATCTGTGAATAAATATTTATATTGTACTCTAACCAAATTAACAAAAAATATATATAATAAAAATAATATATATTTAACTTCTAAGAAAAAACTTACTTTTCTATAAAGGTGACGAAAATATAAATATAATCCAATACAAAAAGCCAGTTTTCAATCTTGACACTGAAAAAAGAAGACAACTATATTACTATTATTTTAATTTTATAAACTAAAACAAAATTATTTTAAGCGAATAATTTTGAATTTAAATATTAGCTGGAAAAATAATTAAAGAAAACAATTACATTATTTTAATTTTATGAACTAGTATATAAAGTAGAACAGAATTATTTTAAGTGAATAATTTAAAAAAATAATTACATTATTTTAATTTTATGAACCAGAATATGAAGTAAAACAGAATTATTTAATTAATGAATTTAAATAAGTTTTACTTACCTTTTTAAATGAAGATAGCAAGATGACGACGCAAATCTAATGGCGAAAAAATAACGTGACACAAAATAACGTAACACAGTACTCAGTATTGCAAAACGTGGTATGAATCCGTTAATATTTTGGCGGGTATTTATATGCATCGGTTATCATGACGCAAATGCCTTATCGGTTGACTTTCAAACTGGTAAACAAGGTTAGTGCGAAGTCATCATTCGGTTTTTCCCCACCCCAACAAGCGATCACGTGCACCGCGCGTGCTTTATCAGCATTTTTATTTTTCCCCGCGAATTCTTTTTTTGATAACGTGATCTTGAGGTCAGAGGGGGGCGGCGGTGGTGGGGGTAGGCGGATGGTATGATGGCATTGATGACGGTGGAAGAGGGGTATGACGTCATTGATGACGCTTGTCCCAGAACCGGCATTTTTGCACTACTAAAGTATTTTTAAATAAATAATAATTGTGTCAATAAAAGTTATTAGAAAAAGTTGATGGAAATCGATGCTAATAGAAACTTTTATTCCTGTGATTCAAAAAAAAGGTTCTAGTGCAGCTGTGACAAAAGACCGACATTTCGTTATTTTAATCTGTTTCCTTTTGAAAAAGTCAACTCATTGGTATCTAAATTTTTAAAAATATGTTTGATCCATAAAAAACACTTCAAAAAAGCACTATAATAAAAAATACAAAAAAAAAACAAATTTTAACTCGCTTGCCATTGTAACTAACTGCACAAGCGCGTTTTAAAAGTACACCACTACACAATAAGTGTAACTTCAAATGTTTTTCAATCATAAATTGAGCGTAACTCAAGAACGACCACACCAACTTTCATAATATTTTTCCACGCACAAATTTAGATACACTACTACAGCATATATACATTTAAATGAAATTGATATGGTAGTTTTGGAGATTTTCAAGCCGCAGAATTTTACAGATAGGGCCATATATAAATAAGGAAACCCCAATTGAAGGGAATGGGATTTTAGTATTCCTCCTACATCAAAACTTAAAGAAAATTTATTTTCACCCCACTTACACCAGGCATCCTAAACTATTACCGTGCTTTACTTCCAAAATTCGGTAAAAATTTATTTTAAGAACATGGACAGCATTAGTATGCGTTCTATTTCAGATGTACAGGTAAATCGGAAAGGAAACTCAGGGGAACTGCAAGGGGTGATTGGGTCGAGATGGGACAAGGGGCTGTACCGGAGGGTTGTTTTTCGGACCGGAGTCCCGCAGGCTGCTGTGGACGGCGCCATGGTATTTATTGGCTCCAGGAGGCATTGGATGCCCGGTCCGCTACATGAGGAGGTATGTCGGGCGGCTCCCAGAGTCGGCGGTAGGCTGAAGGCGGATGCTACTATCCCCAGTGGGACAGTCTTGAAGGCCTCCAGTAACACGGAGGTATTCTACCCGGATGAGGCGGATGCGGAGCGAGATGTGCCGCAACCTGTTACGGGCATTGAGGAGGATTGTGGGATCGGCGGGATCCACCGTCTCGCTGGTAACCTCTCAGGATGATGTTGGTGATGCGGTGGGAAAAGTCCTGGAATTCTGGGCCAGGAATGAGGATCGGGACGGCGGCTCATGGCCTCTGCACCTGGTGGCAATGGGCCACGGCAAGTTGGAGATCCCTAGAGGACCGGCTGCCAAGACGGTGACTGTCAGGAAGGAGGGCCTCAGTTATGCGGAGCTCCTCAGGACTGTCAAGGGAGGACTCGGGGTGGATCTGGCAGAGGACATCGTTTCCGTTCGGAAAGGGAATGCGAATGCCATGGAGATCCGCATCAAGGACTCATCACCTAGGAAGGAGGATATGATGAAGCGCATCACTGCGACTGTGACGGACGCAGTGGTGAGTGAGAGAGGCTGGGAGAGCCGTACGGTGATGCTTGACGTCAAGGGTCTTGACCTGGACGTGACGCCGCAGGAGGTTAGCGAGGCAGTCAGGAAGGTAGTGGGGCAGGATGTACCGGTTACGGTTGTGTCTGTCAGGCCGGCCTACAGCCATACCGCAGCGTGGATGGTGGATAGCGATGGGGTTGCTGCGATAAAGGCGGTGACCAATCGGTATGCCATTCTGGACGTGGTTCATGAGGACGGCTTGGTGGCGGTTGGCCTAACGCAGTGCGTCCTGGTCAGCTGTTACTCCTCGCCAAATTGCGACCTTCGGGAGTTCGAAGGGCTGCTGCGACGCATAGAAGATCTCGTTCGGCGGGAGGATCGCCCGGTTATTATCACTGGAGATCTGAATGCTGGGAGCATGGAGTTGGCCGGGATGAGGTCGACAGTGCGGGGCTATGCTCTTGCTGATCTTCTCGGATCCCTGGGCTTCTCTGTTGTGAATACGCGGACATCGCCGACCTTTATTGGTCGGGGCGTGGGCTCTGTGGTGGATGTCACGCTGGTTCCGAATAGGATGGTGCGGCAGGTGGGCCTATCCCTAAATCCCTAACCAAGTTATTTAATTTACTTTGTGATAGATTCTACATCGCTGCTTTCGAAACATACATTCACAGATGGCTAAGAAACTGGAATAATTTCACTGTGAGGTATAGGCCTGATGATGCAGGCCTGGTGATTGCAATAAATATTTTACAGTGTGTTTAGATATTTTAGAAATTTCAGACACACTTATTAAACAAAAGTAACTATTAGTTACACGATCCTTTGGTTCACCCCAAAAAATAGGCACACATGTCATAATACATGACTATGATATGATTTAATTTTTTGTCTAGTATTGTTTACTTATAGCTACCATTTATGTTAACAAAGTTAAACAATAAAAATGAGCTAACAAAATACAATACAGGAGTTCAAAATGCTATACATTGAAAAATGGAAAAAAATCGTTGAATTAACATTTAAACATTTTTTTAAAATGGTGGGGGTGATAGTTAGATTCTGAGTTCATATTCGTTTTCAGCATCAAAAAACAGATTAAAATCATGTATCATATGTTAGGAAACAAAAATTATGATTATCAGAGTTATTAATAAATCAATATATTTAAAAGTTAAAAATAAGGAGATGAAGTCTGTATCGAAGAAATGAGTCTTTCCCTTCTTCGAATATCCAAATATTTAATTAATTAAAATGTTATTTGGCTACAACTCTGGAACCAATGAAAATAAGTACTGCTTATGATATATCGTTCAAAAACTCTCAATGAGGGCTTACTACTGCAGTTAAGAAAAAAAATCCAAATTATTTTGAATTTTGGGCTTTTCTGGACACTTTTGGTTCAGTCAATTGCAATCAAAAGGGAGGTGCACAATTAGATGTTACAATAATCCTAAATTTAAAATTTCAACATTCTACGGCTAATCGTTTTTGAGTTATGCGAGATACATACGTATTGACGTCACGCCGACACTAGTCAAAATGGATATTTCCATTGAAATCTGAAAATCGAAATTTTTCGTGATCACAATACTTCATTTACTTCGTACAAGGAAGTAAAAACTGTAAAGATTTCTTGGTAGCTCTATATATGAAGTATAATTCTCAAAGAATTATTGAAAGATATTTAAATCAAAGGGAGATAAAGTAAAAAAAAAAGAAAAAATTATACACTTCAAACAAAAATTTGGGAGAAATATTAGATCGATGGATGAAGTAGACTAATGAGTTGCAACGACCCAATATTTTTTAATCTAAGTTAAATTCATAATTGCAATGGCAAGGATACAAAAAATTACAGGAAAATACTGCTGAATATTTAAAAATTTCTGTTATTCATTTACACTAAATTTTGTCCAATTAATTTTTTTTTTAAATAAGAAAAATCTGTAAATTAATTTAACTTGTTATAATACTCTTACCTCATTTACAAGATAATCCAAACGAGTAAATGTAATTAAAAGAACAATTAAGTAAAATACACAAATTTAAACATGACCCAGCGTTTAAATAATTAAACAAAACATTATAATTAGATATGATCAATCATAGACACTTACACATTTAAATAACACTATTAAGTACTACCAAAATGAAATTCTGTTATAACTGCAACATCCATATACTGATAGAAAGTCAAATTTAAAGCATCTAAATCGATAACGCTAACAGTAGTAACCCGAATTTTAATATTGATAATTTTTTTTAAATCAGCTATGAACACATTTATCAGCTATGAACACATTTGATAAATTACTGTTTAACGTTCCACTGCTGCTGCTGAACTGCTTAGTAATTAGCTTCTTCAATGGTTATAAAATAAAACAAAAATTTCCCTTTCATCATATATTTTCCCAATCTTTACCAACATACCTTTTGCGCGTTCCCTTTATCGATTGATTTCTACTACAACTGAAGATTGATTTCTACTACAACTTTTTTTTTTAATTTCAACTGAAATTAAAAAAAAAGATTATTTAAAAAAACCATAATGCATGATCCCCATATTAAAAAAAAGTCGAAAACATATTTTTCAAAATTGTAATGTGCATTATATTATTTTATTAAAAAAATTATTATCCTGATAACAGTAAATATTGTTTGATTTTTGCATTTGTAAAAGCTGAATAATATTAATAATATTTACAATTTCTATTTAAAAATAAATAAATTTTGTTTAACAACTTAATTTTATTCTGTTACTTCCATTTTTTTTTTTTAATATAAGTCACAGTGCCGGGAAAGTTTCGAAATCCTTTGCCGGATTGTTTTTAATTATATTATATCATTAAAAACAATCCGGCTCTATAAACATCAAAGATATCGAGGAAATAAATGATCGAAGTACACAACGAATTCTCTTAATTAAATTTGCATCCTAGATTTATTAAATCTAATTAGATTTAGCATCCTCTAAATCCCGATTTCTTAATAAAAAAAATAATAATCTTAAATACAAACTGTTCACTTCCAAGACGTATTTTTAAGATAAAATAATTAATATTTGCTAAGAGATTAAGAACTCCATTCCCTAAATTTCCAAGTCGAAATCGTCGTCACCTGAAGAATGTTAAATTTCTGTAATATTGAGCCGGTATTTTTCGAATATTCTTTTTATTTTCTAGTAGAAATAAAAAAACATGCAACTATTAAAAATTATTAGGCCCATCTTATCTCTTCTGATTTACCCTATTGAAACGTTTACTCAAATTAAAATATGGCGATATCACAGCAATTTTTCTTTTCAAAATAAAAAAAAACACACAAACACAAGTGATCCTGCCGGTGGATTGTATAAAATTTAATTATAACAAAGAGTTCCCTAACAACATCCACACCGCGATTTAATTAAAAATATTTTCAGCCGCTTAGCTCCGCTAGCTGCTTAATTAAACAAAGGACTAAATTTAAACCATTTAAAAAAATAGGTTTCTGTTTCCTGAATGATCTCAATGCTGCCAAAAATTTGAATCCTTTAATATCCGAAACCTTGCAATCCGGGCCCTCTTAAATTATTTTCTTTTTTAGGGGTTTTTAAAAAAAAACAAATTTTTATCCTAATTGCAGTTAATGAAAAGGTAAAAGAAATTCTGGAGTCAAATAGATTAAAATAATCTGTATCTCAAAGCACATAGCCACTTATTATTGAATAATAACAAATTATTGCCCTGAGGTAGATAATCCCCACGTCCGGAACACAACATCTACGTTCCACGTCCAGGGCGGCAACAGCTGTACTTAAGTACATTACATATAGCTGGCTAACGGGGTTCCGAGTGTTGTTTCTCGGATATGCTTTTTTCGGCCAATTTTCATCTATAGGCCGAATTACAGGACTGGACTTTGCGGCCACCTGCAGATACGAAATTCATAACGATTATGGAAATGGATTAATACCGCCTTTAGAGCTGGCGATGTGGCGGCAACGGTCAAAGTTATTTGCAGGTGTAACGGAGACCTTTCGTCGTCCACATGCCCCCCGCAATGGCAAGCATGTAGTTAAGGTGACCATGTTCGGAGCATGGGAGCCCTGAAAGCTTCGGTGTGTAAGGACCTGGAGTCTGTGGAGAGACTGCGCATCCGCTCTCTGCCAGGACATATGCCGGTTCCACCGGAGTACCGGAACGGACCTCCAGGGTTGGTAGCCCTGGAGTGGGGGTGTACCCCGGCGGCTAGCCTTACTACAGAAGGGATTATTTGTTCATGGAAACTGAACAACTAAACTTGGCAGAGGGTTCACGTAAACACCCTCGTTTAGAACCGGCCGTTTCGCCTGAGGCAAAACGGAGAAAGAGCGCGGAATCTCGTAAAATTGAAGTTGAGGCTAGGAAAAGCTTGCAAAAAGCTTTCTTCAAAAGCAACGTTCCAAAGCCAAAATACTTAGTTGTTACAAAAGAAGACGGTAATTTCTCGAAGGTGAGTCCATTTTACATCGCTCGAGTAATAACAAAATGTGCTGGAAGGCCTGTTAAGGAAATAGGGAAAACTTTCACAGAACTTCATGTAGAGACTGTAAATGATATACAGTCACAGAAGATCCTAGGTCTTAAATAAATTGGAGAACTAGCTGTACGTGTTGATCCCCACGGCACGCTCAGCACCTCAAGGGGTGTTGTGGTCTGTCGGGACCTTCTTAACTGTACGGAGCAGGAAATTGTAGAAGAATTAGCGCCACAAGGAGTATTAGCATGTCGGAGGTTGAACATGAGAAGGAATGGCAAAGTCCTACCTTCAGCATCCCATGTTCTTACATTTAACCGGCCTACTTTGCCGGAGAAGATAAGAGCGGGCATACATCGGTTGGATGTGCGGGCATTTGTCCCGCAACCAATGCGATGCTTTAAATGCCAACGCTTTGGACACACCGCTGTTAGGTGTGAGAGGTCGCAAATATGCGTGTGCGGTGATGAAGTTCATGAAGGAGAGCCGTGTAAGGAGCCTTCTACCTGTATAAACTGTAGAGGACAGCATTCCTGTAGATCCATTAACTGTCCTGTTTACAAAGACGAAGTAGCTGTGCAGGAAGTAAAAACCCTGCAAAAGTCAGCTACTTTGAAGCAAAAAAGATCGTAAACGCCCGCAGACCTAGAGCAACAACAACCTATGCTCAGGTTGCGGCTGCTGTTCCTGCTCCTGCTCCAGTTGCTGTTGATGAGAGTGCAATCATCAACAAACTCGCACCTACCTTGGCTGGCTTAATTGAGAGGATAATTGAAAACAAAATGAAGCCTCTCAGCACTAAAGAACCTGTTAAGCCAAAAATAATTGTACAGCCTCCTGAAGACATATCTCCAAAACAGAAAGTCGCTCCAGTAAAGAAGAAAACGGACACTAAACCTGAAATTCAAGTCCGTTTTAGTGAGATTTTAGTTGAAGATAAGAAAGTGACAGCTACAGAGTCTGTTATGGAGGCTCCCAAGCCTCCTGTAACTGAAGTGGCCTCTAAGCCTCAGAGGCCACAAAAAATTTCACAGGGGGGACGAGTGTCCCCCCCTTCCACAGGCGGTGACCGGTGCGATCCCCGTGTCGGGGAGCGGCCAGGTTGCCGCCTCTCAATCGGCGCCTGAAACCGGCGCCGATCCATGCCCGTCGTCGTCGGCGGCTTCGGTGGTCTCCGATTCGGAGGCCGGAAGCTACGTCGGCGACGACGTTCTCCGCGAACTTGATGCCGTTCGCATAATGGAGAAGAAGAGAAAAAAAGGATGGCCGAAAGGCAAACCCAGACAATAATTTAATTAAAAATTAGCGAGTCGATTGTACAATGGAACATCAATGGATGTTTTTCAAACATCCATGAGCTCCAACGCTTGGTACTTGATGTAGACCCGATTTGTATATGTCTGCAAGAAACGCATTTCCGCCGAAATGAAAATAATAAATTAAAAGGATTCGATATATTTCGGCGAGATCAACCGCCAAATGTAAGAGTTAGAAGTGGAGTGGCTATATTAACATCGACTAGAGCTACCACCGAAGCTGTTGTTCTAAACACAAACCTACAAGCGGTCGCCGTTAGAATGAAGCGTCCGCTCCAGGTCACTGTCTGCAGCATATACTTGATGGATATAGGATGACATAGCAAGACTAATTTCCGAGCTTCCCCCACCTGTTTTACTGGTGGGTGACTTTAACGCTCATAACTCTCTTTGGGGATCGGATTGAGTAGATCCCCGTGGAAGAGAACTGGAAGGGTTCCTGATGATCAGGTTCAGGAACCTTTTTCAATGCCAGAGATGGATCGACGTCCTGTATAGATCTTGCACTTATAAGCGGATCGATAGCACCGAGGTACAGCTTCCATGTCATAGACGATCTGCATGGAAGCGATCATTTCCCGGTGCAAATTGTAACTGATGTTACAAGAACAATATATCCCATCTCTAAAAGATGGTTATTTGAAAAGGCAGACTGGACGAGCTTCACAGCTAGAACGATACTCCCAGAAACAACTGGAGTTATCGGAGACGATGTCGACGCTATAACAAACGCAATAATTGAGTCGGCATCGAGATATATTCCCAAAACATCTGGGAAACTTACGAAGAAACCCGTTCCATGGTGAAACGATGAAATAAGTGAAGCTATAAAAAGAAAGAAAAGGGCGTATAACGCCTTTAAGAAGCGTCCTAGTATAGAAAATCTTGTTGCCTTTAAGAAATACAGGGCGTATGCAAAACGTCTTATGATAGACTCGAAAAAACGATCCTGGCAGCCATACGTGTCATCCATTGACAAACCTACTACTGCATCAGATGTTTGGAGGAAAGTGAAGGCGATATGTGGGCGTAATGATTTTGCTCCCATAGCTAGCCTTCAAGATGAAGATGAAATAAAAGACACTCCATATGAAATTGCAGAGCTGTTATCCAATCACTTCGAAAAGGCCAGCAGAACGGCCAACTACGAAGAAGATTTTCGTACTAAAAAAGAACAACTTGAAGGTCTACTAAACTTCAGAACTGAGTATAATTACTCATATAATGTACCTTTTAAAATGGAAGAATTCGCGAAAGCGTTGGAAAAATCAGGGAACACAGCTGCTGGTCCGGATGAAATCCATTATAATATAATCAGGCAGCTGAATACCACTGCAAAGCGTAGATTATTAGAACTTTATAATAGAATATGGCGGGATGGAACGTACCCGCAGCAGTGGAAAAAAGCTCATGTTGTTCCAGTACCAAAGAAAAATAAAAATTTAACAGACCCCAATAGCTATCGTCCTATTTCTTTGACGTGTGGTATGGGAAAAATACTGGAAAAAATGATTAATAATCGACTCGTCTGGGTTTTGGAAAAAGAAAACCTGATATCACCGTATCAAGCAGGTTTTCGGCAATACCATTCTACCACTGATCAAATGATCAGCTTAGAGGACGTTATATATAACAGCTTCATTAAAAGGAAACATTGTGTCGGAGTCTTCTTTGATCTTCAGAAGACTTTCGATATGACCTGGCGTCATGGTATAATGCTCCAGATACATGAATGGGGCATTCGTGGCAATCTGCCTATACTGCTCAGCAACTATATGAATGACCGTACTTTCCAAGTACGAGTCAGTAGCGAATATTCATCTGTAAGAAATTTGGAAAATGGCATACCACAAGGTTCGCCGTTGAGCGGTACCTTGTTTACCATTGCCATCAATAAATTGATATTAGCCATTCCAGCAGAAATCAGCAAAAGCGTCTATGTTGATGATCTGGCAATTGTGTATGCCAGCAACAAGGCTGCTATGGTGAAGTACAAATTGCAACGAGCGATCAATTCTCTAAATGAAGTTGCAAAGAATAACGGATTCCAATTCTCACCAGAAAAAACGTGCTGTGTACACTTTTGTAGGAAGAGAATTCCTCATCAAAGTCCTGCGTTGACAATTGATGATAATCCAATACAATATAAAGACAATGTAAGATATTTAGGATTAGTATTGGATAAATCCCTTACATGGATATTACATACACAGGACTTGAGTGATAGATGCAAAAGAGCCCTAAACATTATAAAATGTTTATCGAACTTAAATTGGGGCTCAGACAAAGAGGCATTATTGAGATTGTATAAAGCATTGGTTCAATCTAAACTAGACTACGGATATATCGTATATTCATCCGCTAGAAAGTCGCAGTTAAGAAAGTTAAACGTAGTTCATAATAGCGGAATAAGATATGCAACAGGCGCTTTCCGCACAAGTCTGGCGGCTAGTCTGATGTCTGATGCCGGAATAATGCCACTATATTATAGAAGAGAGATCCTCTTGTTAAGATATGCAGCAAATATATGGGCTTATCCTGCCCATATAAATAATAAACTTTTTAACAACCATCCTATGGCTGCATTATACGAACGTCGTGTTACCTATTCCAGACCAGCCGGAATTAGGTACCACGAATTAAGAAGTAAATATGAAATTACCATTCCAGATACATTGGCAATTTCTACTAGAGAAATACCGCCATGGCTCTTCCCAGCGGTAAATACAAATTTGGATCTCTCTCAAGGAGAAATAAAAAAGAAACCAGCAGTGATCATCCAACGGGAATTTTTGGCAACCGTCAGTAGTTATGAAGAACATATTAGAA
This sequence comes from Lycorma delicatula, assembly GCF_047948215.1. NCBI lineage: Eukaryota > Metazoa > Arthropoda > Insecta > Hemiptera > Fulgoridae > Lycorma > Lycorma delicatula. The sequence goes on from NC_134466.1 coordinate 32,116,101, forward strand.
TTTATACTGACGGTTCTAAAACCGAACATGGTGTTGGATGCTCAATATATGTAAATGAAGAAGCCCACGTTTGGAAACTGCCAGATGTGGCCAGTGTCTACACGGCAGAACTCACTGCAATTCAGCAAGCTCTTCGCTACACTGAACACTATTGCGAAGAGAGAGTGCTAATATGTTCCGATTCATTAAGTGCACTTGTCGCAATTCGGAACAAGAACATTAAGGATGTCCTAATTGAAAACATCCTGTCCATTTTATACGTTCTAAAACAACGAGGACAGCGGTGCGTATTTGTATGGACTCCGGGGCATGCTGGTATTACAGGTAATGAAATCGCAGACGAAGCTGCCAGAAAGGCAACAGTCTGCGATGATTTGGATGCATTTCCTGTAAGAGTGGCAGGTGTTAAAAACCGTCTAACAAACATAGTAAGAAATAAGTGGAACGCTGAATGGAGGAGTTTAAATACAAAATTAAACTCAGTAAAAACTTCTCCTTATAAATGGAAAAGCGACTTTAAGTTGACTCGCCGTGAACAAGTAGCGGTGACCAGACTTAGAATCGGTCACACGCGATTAACAAATTTATATTTGTTAACCGGCGAAGTGAGACCAATGTGCGGTGTTTGTAATAAAACACTGACAATCAAGCATCTAATAGAAGAGTGTACTATATATGAGGACCTCAGAAAGAGGTTCTGTCTCACAAATAATATTAGTGCTGATCTGGATAATGGAAATGAAGAAAATATAGTTGCATTTCTACACCGCAGTGGACTTCGTAAAAGTCTATAAAATGAAAGTTTAAAGCTGTGGTAAAAGATACTCTAAGCGGTAGTTATATATATATATATATATATATATATATATATATATATATATATATATATATATATATATATATATATATATATATATATATATGTTATATATATCTCAAGAAATGTTTAAAATTTTCACAATATCAATCAGAGGTACACAGAGTAATTCACGAAGAATGTAACAAACTTTCAGGACATGTTCTACTGATGAAAATAAAAAAGAAAGTTCATATAGATGTACGTTCGGAAATGCTTTGTTAGCGAGTGTCGGCTGGCGAAAGATTTCGCCCTGATTTTTCGCCTTTGGTAAATTTAAGCCGGACTGTAAAAATTGCCAAGAGTAAATTGTACGCCTATTTGGAGGTTCCCCACCGTATTTCCTAAAAATTACGTTGAACTGCAGTTGTTGACCGCAAATCGTGAAACCAAAACACACAGCGAGCACGTTCCGCACCAGTAAATGTATATTTTTAACAAACCTGGTAGCTAAATTCGGTACTAATGAACTACGTAAGTCAAAACTTGATATATTTTGCTATGAAAGGAGATCACAACCGAATCTGTAAATAAATAAATAAAGTAAATAAATAAAATAAATCACCCGGTAGAATAAGGAGTTTTTAAAGGGGCATGAAAATTTACATTAGTTTCATTATCAGCATGACTCTGCACAACTTTAACACAGCACTTTAGAATTATATTTTCGACCTCTGAGGCTGAAGATTTAGCAAATTTATTAGAAATATCTTTCTCAGTTCTGAAACTATTCATATATTTTAAAATGCTATCATCTAGATTATTCTTAGATTTCCCACTTGAATTTTAATTATCTGATTTAAGATTTTCTGACTTATTTTTAAAACTGTAATTTTTACAACTTTATCTTCTGTAATAATAATAATAATAATAATAATAATAATAATAATAGAGGTAAAAAATCCAATAATAACTAGCATTTAATTTTATCATTCATTTCGTACTACACTACCAAACGGATTTTTAAATGAAACTGAATTAATAAAATGAATAGTAAAATATTGTAAAAAACGAAATTTTTAGGTTTAGCTAATTCTAAAAGCAATCTTAGTCTATTAGCAATATCATAATTATTGAATCCGGGACAATAGTTATAACTAATGGATGTAAAGGAGATATTACTGGTCAAGGTTTAGAAATCTCAGTTGCAGAATGCAAAGTGAGATTGAATTATTGGATTGGCGATTATCCTATAGTGATACATTATAATATTGTCTGTGGCAACTTTACTTCAGGCATAACTATTGTGCATCTATGTGTTTATCCTTTCTTAACTTTGACGGTTAATATTTATATTGGCTTGTTTTCTTCTCCTTTAAATGAGACCTTTTTAGATCTTTTTGCAGTTCCTTTTTCCTTTTCATCTTCTTTCCGTTGTTTCCAGAACTTTTTCATTTTTTCGAGTGCTATTTTGCTCTCTTGTAAATTTGTTGTAGCTGTTCTTTGATTTTTCCTTTTCATCTAATTCGAAATCCTCCATTATTTTTCAAAACTCTATTCTGTTATTATTTTTTCCAATCATTATTTAGTTTTTTAAGTTTTTTTTTCTTCCCGATGCCACCCTATTCTTGTTTTTCTATCGTTGTAAAAGTTAAAAACTGTTTTATTAATCTATTGCCACTTTTTCTATAAATATGGTAAAAAAACTTCATTCTTTTTTTGTAAATGGTTTATTTTTTGGTAAATTGTTTTGTTAGATTTTAGCTTATAACCTTCCTTTGTTCTTTTGGATGCAAAAATCTTCCTTAAGATTTCTTCTTTTAAAATATTTCTTACATTAAACACAAACACTCCCTTGCATAAGGCTTCTGGGCAAATTTTGTTGTGTTGTGATTTAGCTTTATAACTTTTTTAATTTTTTGCCGCCTCCCGGAATCAGACCCTCAGTTAAACATGAACACGGTTCCGGGAGGTGCCTTTGCCTCTAGTCGCCAGATGAGGTAAACGCCAGGCTCGGCTATGCCCTTCCCGGCCTCCATCACCCAGCAACCGGGGCTCGGTCCTTAGTGCATCGCCTCTAACGGGGGCAAGATTTATAGCTTAAGAATTACTTATTGTACACATCCCTGTAAGCTGTTTTCATTTTTCGAATCCTACTTTTAATTCCTTTTTTTTCGAGTGCAATTGGTGTTATTATCTCCCCACGGTACTTAAATTGCCTACTTTGTATATTTTTTGTCCTTTTTTAAAGGTTATTTCTTCTGACTTTTTTGTTTTTTTTTGAGATTTTTTGTTATTATAAAAAAAAACTATTTTTAATTATTTAAAAATAATAGCTGTAGTAAATAATAGTATAATAATAGCCATCGTAAGTACAAAAATAAGTATTTACAATAAAGAGTAAATTACTAATTTCGCTAAGTCAAAAAAAGTCGAAAAGATCGAAAAAACAGTCGAATCAAATAAAATTTTAAATTCACATACCTGAAGATGATAAAAATTCTCAGTGATTTAAAAATCCATGTAAAATAAAAATGTAACTTTATTTAATAAAAAAATAACACCCACGCACTCTTTGAATGGAAGTACGTTTGAAAGGAAAAGTTACAGAAAACTAACCGTACCAATGAAATCGAACTCTATAACTGAACATTTTAAATGAACTGAAACAAAGAAAAAAAATATGGTGTTTAGAAAAGTAAACTGCAGGTGTTAAACCTATAAAATGAGATGTAGTTATAATAAAATTAAAACACACTATCAATATCAGATAGACAATCAAGAAACTTATCGAAACAATTTTTAATTAAATTTATGAGCGTTTGTGTGAGTCCGTATAAATAATTTTATTCTTTTTAAATAATAAATACAAATTCCGATATATGTAAACGCGCGCGCGTACCCTCTTATACATAATCAAATTATAATTAAGCAAATAACTCAACACATATATCATTTTGTGCTATTTTCAGTATTTCATTGTTAAACAGCATAATATATACTACATACCAGTCAATTTATATCTTTTACCATGTGGTTGAAGCTAAAATCTTACTGCACTAAAAATAAAATCTCGACAGGACCATAAATATATTCATTTATGATTGAATTTTTTTTCTCTATGTAATTATTTCTTTATTTAATATGTCTTAAAAAAAAAAAAACGAAACGATTACTTTTTGTTACGACTTTTTAACCTAAAACTTATTTTAGGCCAATGTAAACTATGAAAGAAAAGCTTTACTAGTACTCCTAATTAACTGTTACACAGAACGATTCACGAATAACGTAACAACTCTCAGGACAAATTCTACTGGTGAAAATAAAAATGAAAGTTCACATAAACAAAAAGTACGGAAACGCTTTGTTAGGGAAAGATTTCACCCTAATTTCTTCACCGTAAGTGCCAATTTAAGTCCCAGAATTTTTACCGATCTTTGGGTAAAAAACATTATTTCATGTTAGGCATAAAATAATTTTGTTGAAAGGGTCAGTAACAAACATTTAAAAAAAAATCTGTAAGGAATTTAATTCTGAATAAAATTGTATGAAAGTCTACAGAAACTAAATTAAAATGTAAGAATTTTGAAGATGATAAAAAAGGAATACCACAGTAATGTGGCAGATTTTAAATAACTATAAATACTACTTTACTTTGGATCCCATGAGTTACAGTCACGACTTAATTTTAACGAAGGCCCAGATATCCAAAGCGTTTCTGAACCTATATTTATATGAAGATTTTTCTTCATTTACACTAGTAGAACATCTCCTGAAATATTGTTACATTCTTCGTGAATCCCTCTGTATATGTGCCTTTATAATATACTGTATAATAACAATGGAATTTCTTTTTAAAGTAAATAACAAATCTGTGGTAATTTTTACACCTTAATTTGTACATATCCCAACATGTGAAATAAATTATATCAAACAAATTTAGATAAAATTATTTTTAATTAGCTTTAAAGATATGCAATAAATTGATTTTTGCAATTTTGATTGTTATTCTTTTAAAATGTTTAATTAATATGTTTTGTAATATTGAAACTTTTGTTTTGTTCAATACCTAGTGTATCTATCACATTTTGATATGTTTTGTTTTTAATACTCCTCGAAATTCTTATACTAGTACTTAGTTTTTGTGGACTTTATTCATATAAGATTTTACTCAGAATAAAATTTTCTACAAATTTTATTTATTTGTTTTATGTTTAATACCAATTTGTTTGTAATTTTCAAAAAATTAATACTTTGAAAACATATAGACACGGAGCAGAGTACGATTTTTTGTCAATTGTATAAATGGACAAATTTAAATTGAAATGGTAGGGGGTATCGAGAGCAAATCAAATCCCAGCAGGCAGACACGTAATTTGGGACCAAGGATCCCCCCGAGCAGGGGTAAAGTTGCAAAAATCAGTTTTTTCTCGAGAAATATGCGTCAAATGAAAAACTTTTTACAACAAATTTTTGTTTCTCTTTCTAAGCTCTATAATTATTTTTTTAAAAATCATTTTGTGAAATCGTTATTTTTTGCAAAAAAAAAATTAGTAATTTTTTGCCTCTAATTTACAAATAAACTCTTTTTTTCACAAAGTTTCCATTGGAAATTTTGCTAGTTTGTGTGAGGGTCCATGCGGCTTCCTGAAAAACTGAATCCTGAAAGATAGACCAAGAGTCTCCAGAGAAGTAAAGTTGTAAGAAGTAAGGTTTTTCCTTAAATCTAGAGAAATACCCGTCGCATGAAAAAAATTTACAAAAAATTTTGTTTCTTTCCACGTTCTACAATTTTTTTTTCATTTAAGATTTAACTTTGTTTTTTTAGAAATCAATAGCTTTTGCAAAAAATGAAAAATCCATGAAAATAATTTTGTTGCCTTTCATTGTCAAAGAATCTTAGTTCAAGTAACACATTTACAAGTAAATGTCAATCATGCAAGATATTACAATAAATTTTTCAACAAAATTCATAATATGAGTAACAAACTTTTGGTGAAGTAAATTCAGGATATCAAATTGTACTTAATTTACAATTTTTAATTTTAAATGAAGTCCAATTATTTTTAATTATTTAATTGTTATGCACTGTGTGCATAACAATCATCTTCATTTTTAATGCTAAAATATAAACTGATATATAGATTTCCAAAATCAATTTATAGTGCTAACCACCATCGCTAAATTCACATCATTATTTAAAACTTCTTTCGAAAGAGAAGTAAAACCTAATTGAATCAATATATCATTTCAACAAATTGCTAATAATAGTAATATTATTACTTTAATTGGTTACGCTCATCGATTTATTTATTCATTAATTTATGAGAATATATAATGATATTTATTATTTAATGGTCTAGGTAATTTTTCTACATAATATACATTAAAATTTAATAAAGAAATAATCGTAGAACTTGGAAAGAAAAACAAAATTTGTTGTAAACTTTTTTCATTCGACGCATATTTCTGAAAATATACAAAAAGAACTGAAGTTTTGCAATTTTTAGCCTGCTCGGGAGCCCTTGAAGTTTTGGTCCCAGTTACGTGTCTGCCCGTTGGGATTTGAGTACTAGTACAATTTCCACTATAATTTGTCCATTTACACGATTGATGGAAAAATCGTACCCAGCTCTCCGATTAATTCAATCGTCCGTGTTATTATAGGTAAAAAGAGTTACTAATTAAAATATATTGTTAAAACATCTGTTTAGTTGATTTTAACTTTACCATGGAATAATATAAAGTACTTTTACTTACTATGTAATCTCGTTATAGTATAGAAAACTCAGCTGACACCTAGAGTCAATGGATTGGATTGTTATTACGTCTTGTCGCCGTGCACTACATCCTCGTAGTTAGTTATTACCAACGTCAATTGATTCATGTCATTTAAAGTAGCAACGCCAATACTACTTCACATACCACAAGTAGAACTACTGCACATCTTATCAAATGTTTAAACTTTCTAAATTTTGACCAGCACTACATGTCATATTCTCGTCAAAATTTTATATTTTGATAATAAAAAAAAAGGCTGATGTGGACACCACATGACTTCCTTGTACGCCTATTAAATTGCATATATACATTTTTAAAAAATTAAAAGTACATAAAATGTTATTTCACTAATAACTTCTGATTTTTTTTATTGCTATTGAATTATTATTTATTGTAAAAGGTTTTTTACAATCAGAGATTAATAATTATTAATAAATCAATATATTTAAATTAAAAAAAAATTAAAAAAAAGGAAATGAAGTCGGATTCGAGCCGATGTGCCTTCCCCTTGTAACAACCAAATATTTAATTAATTAAAATTTCATTTTGCTGTAACTCTGAAACCAATGAAAGTAAGTACCACTTGTGATACATCATTGAAAATCTCTCAGTGAGGGCTTATTACTGCACTTAATAAAACGTCCTAAATCAAAATTTTATGGATTTCGGGATTTTCTGGACACTATTTCCATTAAAAGGGGAGGTGCACAACTAGATGTTACAAAAGTCCTAAATACAAAACTTCCACATTTTCGGCTAATCGTTTTTGTATTATGCTCTACATACGTACGTACAGACGTCACAGCGAAACTAGTCAAAATGGATTCAGGGATGGTCAAAATGGATATTTCCGTTGAAATCTGAAAACTTAAATGTTTCGCGATCACAATACTTCGCTTATTTCATACAAGGAAGTAAGAATACGTAAATAACATTTAATTGCGTGTACTACCAACTGACGATAAGTCACAGCTTGAGTACTAATCGGAAATGTTATGAATTATAATTTATTAAGATATTTGTTGTTACTTAAGTTATTTAATGGTTAGTTTACTATTAGAAAAAATTTAAATTACTAACAATCTATTAATTTATAATTTAATACGTTTAAGATATAAGCGAAAAAAGTAGTGACGTAATTATCATTCTATTAACAGATTTTGAGTAATTATAGAAAACTGTTAATGTATTTCGTTCATAAACCTATTAAATACACAATGAAGTTAAAACTTCAAACGCATGAAGATAAACTTCAAACTTTAATTTACATTTAATTTAATTAAAAGCTTACAGAGAATGATATTTACATCAAAAAACAATGGCAGATATCGTAGATTAAAAACTACCGCTGCCAATGAATGGACAACTGTAGGCCTTTAGTCTGTCAAGAAAGTTGTGGTACAGACTTAGATGGGTACTTAGCAGGGTACTTAGATGTTCAGCAGTTTGAAATGGTTAATCTCACTCACAACCAGCCATAGGTGACGCGCCCGGTTTGTTTATTAAGTCCCAGTTCTTAACCGATTAACAAAGAAAATATTTACACTACTGACCATTTTTTGTCATGTCATTTTATTTTTATATTTATTATCTTGTTATAACATTTGATTATTATGGAGTTCTGTAGAAGAGTACGGGATTAAAAACAAAGTTAAAAAATAAAATAATAATAAATCAATAATCCATTTGCCCTGAGGTAGATATTCCCCACGTCCGGAGCACAACATCAACGTTCCACGTCCAGGGCGGCAACAGCTGTACTCAAGTACAATACATATAGCTGGGCTAACAGGTATATGTACACTTCCGAGTGTTGTTTACTTTTTTCGGCCGATTTTCATCTATAGGCAGAATTACAGGAATGGACTTTGTGGCCACCTGCAGATACGAAATTCTTAACGATTATGGAAATGGATTAATACCGCCTTTAGAGCTGGCGATGTGGCGGCCACGGTCAAAGTTATTTGCAGGTGTAACGGAGACCTTTCGTCGTCCACATGCCCCCCGCGATGGCAAGCATGTAGTTAAGGTGCCCATGTTCGGAGCATGGGAAAGAAGACGGTAATTTCTCGAAGGTGAGTCCATTCCTCATCGCTCGAGAAATAACAAAATGTGCTGGAAGCCCTGTTAAGGAAATTAGGAAAACTTTCACAGAACTTCATGTAGAGACTGTAAATGATATACAGTCACAGAAGATCCTAGGTCTTAAATAAATTGGAGAACTAGCTGTACGTGTTGATCCCCACGGCACGCTCAGCACCTCAAGGGGTGTTGTGGTCTGTCGGGACCTTCTTAACAGTACGGAGCAGGAAATTGTAGAAGAATTAGCGCCACAAGGAGTATTAGCATGTCGGAGGTTGAACATGAGAAGGAATGGCAAAGTCCTACCTTCAGCATCCCATGTTCTTACATTTAACCGGCCTACTTTGCCGGAGAAGATAAGAGCGGGCATACATCGGTTGGATGTGCGGGCATTTGTCCCGCAACCAATGCGATGCTTTAAATGCCAACGCTTTGGACACACCGCTGTTAGGTGTGAGAGGTCGCAAATATGCGTGTGCGGTGATGAAGTTCATGAAGGAGAGCCGTGTAAGGAGCCTTCTACCTGTATAAACTGTAGAGGACAGCATTCCTGTAGATCCATTAACTGTCCTGTTTACAAAGACGAAGTAGCTGTGCAGGAAGTAAAAACCCTGCAAAAGTCAGCTACTTTGAAGCAAAAAAGATCGTAAACGCCCGCAGACCTAGAGCAACAACAACCTATGCTCAGGTTGCGGCTGCTGTTCCTGCTCCTGCTCCAGTTGCTGTTGATGAGAGTGCAATCATCAACAAACTCGCACCTACCTTGGCTGGCTTAATTGAGAGGATAATTGAAAACAAAATGAAGCCTCTCAGCACTAAAGAACCTGTTAAGCCAAAAATAATTGTACAGCCTCCTGAAGACATATCTCCAAAACAAAAAGTCGCTCCAGTACAGAAGAAAACGGACACTAAACCTGAAATTCAAGTCCGTCTTAGTGAGATTTTAGTTGAAGATAAGAAAGTGACAGCTACAGAGTCTGTTATGGAGGCTCCCAAGCCTCCTGTAACTGAAGTGGCCTCTAAGCCTCAGAGGCCACAAAAAATTTCACAGGGGAGACGAGTGTCCCCCCTTCCACAGGCGGTGACCGGTGCGACCCCCGTTTCGGGGAGCGGCCAGGTTGCTGCCTCTCAATCGGCGCCTGAAACCGGCGCCGATCCATGCCCGTCGTCGTCGGTGGCTTCGGTGGTCTACGATTCAGAGGCCGGAAGCTACGCCGGCGGCGACGTTCTCCGCGAACTTGATGCCGTTCACATAATGGAGAAGAAGAGAAAAAAGGATGGCCGAAAGGCAAACCCAGACAATAATTTAATTAAAAATTAGCGAGTCGATTGTACAATGGAACATCAATGGATGTTTTTCAAACATCCATGAGCTCCAACGCTTGGTACATGATGTGGACCCCATTTGTATATGTCTGCAAGAAACGCATTTCCGCCGAAATTAAAATTTTAGATTAAAAGGATTCGATATATTTCGGCGAGACCAACCGCCAAATGTAAGAGTTAGAGGTGGAGTAGCTATATTAACATCGACTAGAGCTACCACCGAAGCGGTTGTTCTAAACACTAACCTACAAGCGGTCGCCGTTAGAATGAAGCGTCCGCTTCAGATCACTGTCTGCAGCATATACTTGCTGAATTTTGATTGGAATACGGATGACATAGCAAGACTAATTACCGAGCTTCCCCACCTGTTTTACTGGTGGGTGACTTTAACGCTCATAATTCTCTTTGGGGATCGGATCGAGTAGATCCCCGTGGAAGAGAACTGGAAGAGTTCCTGATGAATTCAGAACTTATTATTTTAAACGACGGATCAGGAACGTTTTTCAATGCCAGAGACGGATCGACGTCCTGTATAGATCTTGCACTTATAAGCGGATCGATAGCACCGAGGTACAGCTTCCATGTCATAGACGATCTACATGCAAGCGATCATTTCCCGGTGCAAATTGTAACTGATGTTACAAGAACAATATATCCCATCTCTAAAAGATGGTTATTTGAAAAGGCAGACTGGACGAGCTTCACAGCTAGAACGATACTCCCAGAAACAACTGGAGTTATCGGAGACGATGTCGACGCTATAACAAATGCAATAATTGAGTAGGCATCGAGATATATTCCCAAAACATCTGGGAAACTTACCAAGAAACCCGTTCCATGATGGAACGATGAAATAAGTGAAGCTATAAAAAGAAAGAGAAGGGCGTATAACGCCTTTAAGAAGCGTCCTAGTATAGAAAATCTTGTTGCCTTTAAGAAATACAGGGCGTATGCAAAACGTCTTATGATAGACTCGAAAAAACGATCCTGGCAGCAATACGTGTCATCCATCGACAAAACTACTACTGTATCAGATGTTTGAAGGAAAGTGAAGGCGATTTGTAGGCGTAATGATATTGCTCCCATAACTAGCCTTCAAGATGAAGATGAAATAAAAGACACTCCATATGAAATTTCAGAGCTGTTCTCCAATCACTTCGAAAAGGCCAGCAGAACGGCCAACTACGAGGAAGGTTTTCGAACCAAAAAAGAAGAACTCGAAGGTCTACTAAATTTTAGAAATGAGTATAATTACTCATATAATGTACCATTTAAAATGGAAGAATTCCCGAAAGCGTTGGAAAAATCAGGTAACACAGCTGCTGGTCCGGATGAAATCCATTATAATATGATCAGGCAGCTGAATACCACTGCAAAACGCAGATTATTAGAACTTTATAATAAAATATGGCGGGATGGAACGTACCCGCAGCAATGGAAAAAAGCTCATGTTGTTCCAGTACCAAAGAAAAATAAAAATTTTACAGACCCCAATAGCTATCGTCCTATTTCTTTGACGTGTGCTATGGGAAAAATACTGGAAAAAATGATTAATAATCGACTCGTCTGGGTTTTGGAAAAAGAAATCCTGATATCACCGTATCAAGCAGGTTTTCGGCAATACCATTCTACCACTGATCAAATGATTAGCTTAGAGGACATTATATATAACAGCTTTATTAAAAGGAAACATTGTGTCGGAGTCTTCTTTGATCTTCAGAAGACTTTCGATATGACCTGGCGTCATGGTATAATGCTCCAGATACATGAATGGGGCATTCGTGGCAACCTGCCAGTCTTACTGAGCAACTATCTGAATGACCGTACTTTCCAAGTACGAGTCAGTAGCGAATATTCATCTGTAAGAAATTTGGAAAATGGCATACCACAAGGCTCGCCGTTGAGCGGTACCTTGTTTACCATTGCCATTAATAAATTAATATTAGCCTTTCCAGCAGAAATCAGCAAAAGCGTCTATGTTGATGATCTGGCAATTGTGTATGCCAGCAACAAGACTGCTATGGTGAGGTACAAATTGCAACGAGCGATCAATGCTCTAAATGAAGTTGCAAAGAATAACGGATTCCAATTCTCACCAGAAAAAACCTGCTGTGTACACTTTTGTAGGAAGAGAATTCCTCATCAAAGTCCTGCGTTGACAATTGATGATAATCCAATACAATATAAAGACAATGTCAGATATTTAGGATTAGTATTGGATAAATCCCTTACATGGGGATTACATATACAGGACTTGAGTGATAGATGCAAAAGAGCCCTAAACATTATAAAATGTTTATCGAACTTAAATTGGGGCTCAGACAAAGAGACATTATTGAGATTGTATAAAGCATTGGTTCAGTCTAAACTAGACTACGGATGTATCGTATATTCATCCGCTAGAAAGTCGCATTTAAAAAAGTTAGACGTAGATCATAATAGCGGAATAAGATACGCAACAGGCGGTTTCCGCACAAGTCCGGTGGTTAGTCTGATGTCTGAAGCCAGAATAATGCCACTACATTATAGAAGAGAGATCCTCTTGTTAAGATATGCAGCAAATATATGGGCTTATCCTGCCCATATAAATAATAAACTTTTTAACAACCATCCTATGGCTGCATTATACGAACGTCGTGTTACCTATTCCAGACCAGCCGGAATTAGGTACCACGAATTAAGAAGAAAATATGAAATTGCCATTCCAGATACATTGGCAATTTCTACTAGAGAAATACCGCCATGGCTCTTCCCAGCGGTAAATACAAATTTGGATCTCTCTCAAGGAGAAATAAAAAAGAAACCAGCAGTGATCATCCAACGGGAATTTTTGGCAACCGTCAGTAGTTATGAAGAACATATTAGAATTTATACTGACGGTTCTAAAACCGAACATGGTGTTGGATGCTCAATATATGTAAATGAAGAAGCCCACTTTTGGAAACTGCCAGATGTGGCCAGTGTCTACACGGCAGAACTCACTGCAATTCAGCAAGCTCTTCGCTACACTGAACACTATTGCGAAGAGAGAGTGCTAATATGTTCCGATTCATTAAGTGCACTTGTCGCAATTCGGAACAAGAACATTAAGGATGTCCTAATTGAAAACATCCTGTCCATTTTATACGTTCTAAAACAACGAGGACAGCGACGCGTATTTGTATGGACTCCGGGGCATGCTGGTACTACAGGTAATGAAATCGCAGACGAAGCTGCTAGAAAGGCAACAGTCTACGATGATTTGGATGCATTTCCTGTAAGAGTGGCAGATGTTAAAAACCGTCTAACAAACATAGTAAGAAATAAGTGGAACGCTGAATGGAGGAGTTTAAATACAAAATTAAACTCAGTAAAAACTTCTCCTTCTAAATGGAAAAGCGACTTTAAGTTGACTCGCCGTGAACTAGTAGCGGTGACCAGACTTATAATCGGTCACACGCGATTAACAAATTTATATATGTTAACCGGTGAAGTGAGACCAATGTGCGGTGTTTGTAATAAAACACTGACAATCAAGCATCTAATAGAAGAGTGTACCATGTATGAGGACCTCAGAAAGAGGTTCCGTCTTACAAATAATATTAGAGCTGATCTGGATAACGGAAATGAAGAAAATATAGTTGCATTTTTACACGCCAGTGGACTTCTTAAAAGTCTATAAAATGAAAGTTTAAAGCTGTGATAAAAGATACTCTAAGCGGTAGTTTATATAAAGAAAGAAATGGTATTGATAAGTTTAATTTTAATTTTAATTTCATGGTCTTTTGAGAACCTTATCTCAAATTTTAATATCGGGGCCCTTTACACCCCGAAAGTGTTTGTGATTGTCCTTGTCTTTTATGTCTTAAATGTTTTGTGTAGTTTGTGCTTTTAAATAAAACGTAAGGGCCCTTTACACCCTTACATATGACGATCCAGATGGTGATAGTAATTTCTTTTAAAGATTGTGACGAGGGCTAATGACCTTAGCAGTCGATGCCCGTAAAAATTCCAGATAAAAAAAATAATAAATTATTTTATTCAACTTTCCTTAAAATCTCAAAATTGAGATTAGCTAGTTAAATCTCAAAATTGTAGACATTAGGAGATTTCAATTAATTCAGAAGTGGCATTTCCAAATTATTCTTATAAAACGGTTTAAAACCAAGTTAAATTTTGTTTTGCTGAACAATCATTCGAAAGAGTAAAAAAAAAGAAAACAACCACAAATATTAAAAAAAATGAGAAAAATTTCCATCTTTGTAATGACATTAATGTTCATTACATCGTATGAAATTTCTTGAAAGACTTCAGTAAACGACATTTAAGTAAAAACTTAATCATGCGCGGTAGAGTATCAAGTACACTCCGTGTCTGCATTAAATGAAGCCTGCTACTCAAACATCGACATCATGCAACAAACTTATAGTCATTACTATAGTATATGTAAAATCTGAAGGCGGGTTCTTCCTCCAAGCTGCTTCTACTTGCCTCCTCTATCCCACTCCTATAATTCGGTATGCTAATACGTACGTGCTACTGGTTGCAACAAAATTAATGCGTATATGCTATTTAAAAATAATTTTAGTAAATAACTACGTAGGTCATAGAAAATAATAACATTATAGCCTATAATAAATAAAGAATTCATTTCATATACTTTGTATTACGTCATTGATAGTGTTTATTTATAGCAAAACCTTTGTGTAATAAACGTGAAAAAAAATAAACAATCCTTTCAAGGAATAAATAAATAAATTGCTTCATGTACATGTTGAACAAAATAGTAAACATAAATAATTTTATTTGTAATAACAAATTAGCAGAACTTATTTCGTTACTGTAATAGTGCCGTCATAATTATATACGTGCAAGTCATTGCAAATTAATTGATGTGACTTTCGAGATACATTACTATGGCTGCTAGTGTGAGAAGTCGCTAAGTAATGTAAAGAGTAGTGGAGGGGATGCCATAGATTTCAGTAGACCCGCTTTCAACATGTATTGTAATAAAGATCTTACTTTTAAAAACAAACCTTTTCTCTATACTTTTCAACACATTAACACACTAATCACTGTTACACTAAAATATCTTTTACTGTAAAGAATTTTTAAACCATTTTTAAACCATCTTAATTGTATTAATTTAAATTAAGTACGTCTACCGGTTGCATAAATTTTCAATTTGGCTTTAATATCATCTATATTAGACTCTTTATAAATAACAAACAACTCAATTACAACAAATTTATCAAGACTTCTTTGCCAAGTTCTCCAATCCTTCAGGTTTCATTAATAATTCTTTTTAACGTGTTCTATTGAGTTTTGGTAGTCCTGTATATCTATTTCTAGCTCTCGTTTATATACGATTATATATACGAACGAACGTTTATATACTACTAGGCCCCCTTTGCTCGCCCGATCGTCTGCAAACTAGACGCGTTCGAACCCTCATGTTTATGAAAATATTAAGTATTTTACAGGTATTCATTAAAGAAAAGACTTATTAGTGTGTAGAGAATATTTTTCTGAACGTTTTAGTATTTTTATATTTAAAATAGATTTAAGGAGTGAGTAGATACTTTAATAGGTATTAATAGAAATATAATATTTAGCGCTAGCCATATTGCTGACAGGGAGTTTGGCTTCTTCGTTTAGTCTCGTGTGTGTTCGTGTGAGATTGCGTTAGTTGCCTGGCCAGCTGCTTCTCCTTACTCTGCTGCTACTGGCGAAGAGCGGACCACGTGTGCGCCAGGCGGTTGTGCGCAGACAAGTCTCTCTCGTTCCCTGAGCTCTCTATCAGTCTTTCTTTTCGATAGTCCGTTATAAAGTACTTTTAATAACTAAGGAAATTAAAATATTAAATTAATATTTAAGAAAATAAAGAATCCTTTTTTGTACTTCTAAACATTAACTAATAATCCCTTTCTTTTATTAATAAGTTTGAATAATAATTATATAAATTATTAATATAATATTTATAAGAATTGTTAATCTTTGTTTTAAATTTAATAATAAATTATAAATATTTATGATACAGTTCAATGTTTTTCCGCTTGATGGTAGCGCTTCATCAAAATAAAAATGTGAGAACATACAGCAAGCAAACTAATGCACTATGCTTTTTTATTGGAGAGATAGTTAAATTAAGAACTTTGTTATTTGCGGCTAAGTAATGCTTAATAAGGGCTCAAGTTAGTTCAATCACATTACACCGGCAGTGGTTCAATGGGTATTTCGTTTCGTGGTGGCCGTTTACAGCAGATACATGTTGATAACATATTTAATGTGTTCTGGTTTATGGTTTTTTTTTATTATTATTTCGAGCAATTTTGCTTGTTTTATTCTAGATTCGAAATATATTCTATCCTTTTCTAAAAATTGCTTGCATATCATGAATTTTTAAATTAGTTTTTGGTGTTATTCTATTAGTTTATTACGATATCCTAAGCTAATAATCACGCATTACGTAGTGTAATTAGGGGATTACTTCAAATATTTAGCCAATGCGCTGGAGGGTTAAGCCAAAGTGTTATGTGGCTGAGATACTTACCGTCGCTGACCACACTTGAGTCAAACCATTCGTTAGCCAGCTAAAGAGAGAGTGAAGGTTTAAATGTAATAGGATCAGCTTTCCCGCCTGATGCTGGAAAATAGGTGTTCTGTTCTGGAAGTGGATGGCATTTTTCAGGGTATTATTATTATTACTATTATTATTACGTATATCACTACCACAACCACAATCACAAAGGTTTTTATACATTTATCACATTTTTACAAAAGATGTTCAAACCGTTTCTGTGTAGCGATGCACCTTTGCGTTCAGTGATCATTCTTTGAGTCACCTGACATTGTTGTTAATGGTATCGATTTATAATTGATTGTTTGCCTTCAGTTCATCGTTAGCGTAGAGATTTGATTCATAAACTTTATCCTTCAAATAGTCCCAAAGGAAAAATTCGTAATTAGGTAAATCTAGAAAAGGCGGAGGCTATCGACCTCTGCTGACAGTTCCACTTTTGTAAAAACACGCATGAATGCGTGCTAGTGAATAATTTGATGAGTCTTTTAGGAAGAAGGTGTATTTTTTCCACGATCTGTTTATTGAGTTTGGCATTCTTTGAAAATTGTAGGTACACTTCCTTATTGAAAGTACGATAACAAATAACATCCCACATTACGATTATCAGAAAAAGGATACTATACATCAATTTTCTCATCTTGAAGCGAACTCACAAACATCTAGTGAGGATTCTCAGTCATCCAATTAATACCTGGTGATGTACGAATTAACATGCCCAGATAAATGAAACTATGCCTGATCTGACAAGAAATACAGCATTGGGACTATCTATTCATCGGCAATGTTTTTGAAAAGCCATTCACAATAATTACGACGTTTCGGTTTGTCTGTTCTTTTAAGTTGTTGCACGGTTTTATACGATATACTTTAAAATTTAAATCGTGAAACACATTACATTAATATGTGTATTTTACACCGGTTTGTTGTGATAACTTACGTGTAGATATTTTTCAGACCAACTGAAATTCTTTGAATATCGACTATGGGTTTTGGAATTTCAACTCAATATTCCCTATCTCGTTTTCCTTTAGAAACGGACCCCACTGTACATCACTTTTGAACCAAATTGTTTATGCTACTCTTTGGTTGGATAATGCGCTACGGAATTTTTTCACGAATATTTAATGCGTTTCTTCAAAGAATACAGAACTCATATAAGCTTTCACAATATAATAATCCTTTCTGTAAGAAAAACGTAACTTCAATGAACAAAACTATACTGCACTGAACCATGAACAGTTTACAACTGACAACAACAAACGAGAATACAACATACATAACGAATAGTAGTTGTAGTAGTAGTAGTAGTACCGGTGACATTAAAGTCGGTTTAATTCGGTTTTAATTTGCTTACACTGAATGTTGATGAAGATTTCAGTTTAACATTTCTCCAAATTGCATTTGATGTAACTGAAGAAACTAGTCAATACAACGAATAAAACTACCTAACGTTTTATACAAATAGTTAATATATCAATTAATATATCAATCCTGGAGTTTTGATCTTCAGTGCATCGTTTAAGATAAACTTTAGTTTGTGATTTAGGAAATGTACTTCAGTTCTTCAAGCTAAAATATTAGTTACCCTTGCCTTTATCTTATGATGGGATGTATTAATAAAACAATAACATTATTCCAGACAGTCAGCTACATTTTTTAGAGTACTTACCTGCAAACGTAGTTTGTTTGTTCCTTCGCTGGTCTGAAATACTTTTAGACATTTTATCACTTAACGATATCTAATTTGGCCTAGGCTTGTGGACAGTCAGGTGTTTATAATATTAAGAATTTTAACTTTCTGGCCAATATACGTGCAATAAATAATTTAAAGTGTGTACAGGAATTAACATATATTTATTTATTTGATTATAATATAGTAATATCAATATTAACATATGATAATATACAAAATTAATTTTCTTATCCCAACCTAAATCACTCTTTTCTTTTACATCTCTGGTTATATCTAAAACAATAATAATTTTTGTTTTCATTCACCTCGACATTATAACGCACTCAATTTATTAATAAAAATCAATTAATAGGAATAATGATGTGATTTTATTTTTAATTACATAATCGTAATCGCCATAAAGAATGTTAAAGGAATATATCTTCGACAAAAAAAAATTCGTTTACGTAATGTCACCAATTAAATTCTGACTTTTATCATTATCAAGTACAAAGAGAAATTTGTATGTATCATAATGATTCAGTTAAATTTTACCAGATATGGTCCTTGCCGGCCTCCGTGGCGCGAGTGGTAGCGTCTTGCCCTTTCATCTGGAGGTCCTGGGTTCGAATCCCCGGTCAGGCATGGCATTTTCACACGCTAAAAAAATTGTCCTCTGAAGTAATACCTAACGGTTGTTCGGGATCTTAAAAAAAAGGAAATTGTGATCCTTACAGGAAAGATTTTTCTTCATTTTAATACATAAAAATTTTAGAATTAGATAAATATCTTGATACTTAGAAGGTACTCTTAAGCAGTTCATGCGTATATTCATAAAATAAAATTATAAACTATGATTTTAACAGTTATTTGTTATAATTTATTTTATTTTCCCGTCTAGCTCTATAGCTGTAGATGAGAAAGTATTATAATCAGTCCAATTTGGGCATATGCGGTTTTCACCGGATCTTTACGTTTTGAAACCTAAGGAACCCAAAAAATAAAAAAAACTGGATGGAAATTTTCCGGGTGCTCGTATGTACGAGTGTGTGTCTGGTATTTTTTGTCGCACTTTAGTCACCTTATATCTATAGAACTACTCAACCGATTTTGACAAAAACTTGGTCAGATTACTTCTATGTATAGGGCATTGTTGTCATCAAATTTTCAATTAAAAAGGTCAAGGGATGAGGTTGTATAGCAAGGGCACCCTCAGTATCTCGAGATTTCGCCTAATTAAAGTCTTATTTATCTTAAGTACATTTGTTAACAATTAAAAAATAATAATATTTCAAAAAACCTATTTGCAAATCGCACCCCATCCCAAAAAATTCTCTAAATATACTAGTGGTGAAGTGGGTATAGTGTGTCATTAGTACCCCTGGCACAACAAGGAGCGCTAATGTAGCTGCTATACAGCTTCTGCAGCTTCTTTCTTTTTCTAACTTTCTATAGGAATTTAGGATGATATGGATGAAATTAAGTGCAGTCTGGTATAGTCTCAGTCCTGAGATGTGTGGTTAATTGAAACCTAACCACCAAAGAATACCGGTATCCACGATCTATTATTTGTTTGATATGTTATAACATCACAGATGAGTTGTAGAATTAAATAAATTAATAATGTTTAAAGTGTAAAAAAGTATTTAAATTACCGCCACACTCGCTCGAATGAATAAGCGGGCGCGCTTTAGTTTGAATCATTGAATTAAATAAACAAAAAATATTATATTTAAATAAAATGATAAAATATTTTAAATTAAGTTGTATGTGTAAGCCGTGCATCAGAAAAAAGTCGCATGGTGGTAAAGTCTTACATAGGTGTAGTAGCTTTTTTTTAATATCTTAGGGAATATATATGTATTTTACTCTGTATTTGTTTTATTGCATTCAAGTATTCATTGTACTTACATGTTTCTCTGATCTTTTATTTCTATAAATTATGAATTTACGATAATTAGTTATCGGTTTTTCTTGTAGGGCTATTAATTACTATTTTAAAACCATTTCATACATTTATTTACAAAACAGTATAAGGACTTTTTGGATAAAAATTAGTTTATTTTCTTTATTATTTGTGTAGTAGAGGATTTTATCTTTCTAATGTAATATTAGATATGACAGGAAATTTATCGTTTAAGAAATAATATCTGATTATTTAAAAATTTAGGACCCTACTACCTGATTACATATTATTTACAATGAATTTAAGAAGAAACAACTCGTAAAATAAATCACTGGTTATAAAAAAAGTATATTTTAATAATTCAATGAAAAAATAAAATTACTGTAGTTTTTATATTTTATGTATAAGTATTTTTGGTAAAATATAAGAATAACAGTATATTTAACAGTCAAAAGATTGCGTAATAAAAAAACAGAAATTAAAAATGTACTTAATGAAAAAGGAAGATTTGACTGGATGATTGAAGCAGTGTATTTGGATAATACAATCTACCAAAATAATAATTACATTATGAACATTTTTAATATATTAAAATAAAATCTACGCATAAATATATGTATATGAAGAGTTTGTAAAATAATGGAGGGTTTTCAAACATAGTTCTGGAACAAAAAAAAGACAAATACATGTAGTATACGTTAAGGTGACGAAAAAGTGACAATGTTTTAAAAATGTACATGTTCTAGTGCCAAAAAATTCCGGTGGGTTACAAAGTCAATAGTCATATGAAGCGGGTTAGTCACAATTATTTCGCTGCACAGTCCATTATATGTATTTTGTGGCTTCATAAAATTTAATCTGTTACAATGCATATTCTTAATACGATCTTCAGACTCTTTTCGTGAAGAAGTCCCTCAAGAAAATAACACTCGTCTGTGGTAAAAAAAAAACTCTGTGAAAAAATAGTATCCTAATGAAACAGTTCCCTCCAGGACGACCACGATTGAAGAGAATGTTGAGGGTTTGCGAACAGTTTTATAAGTAGCTCTAAAAAATCAGTGCTGTTGAATTCTGTAGCGTTATGTGTTCCAACAAATACCGTGTACGAACTTTAAAAAACAAAAACCACTATCCCCTTTAGCGGTTATAAAATTTAGGTGCAACATAAAAATTTTCCGCAGACATAATTAAACGATTAGAATTCCATTACTGGCATTTTGGGTCTACAATCCAAATTGAGATCGTGATACGAAGTTCTTAAACAATTTTATTTTCAGTGATGGATCTAGGTTTCATATTTCAGGACATGAACATTGAAATAATGCTGAAAATTATGTCTTTCGTTTACATCTAGACTGAAATTCCATGTATTTTTATTAACATCAGTATGATAGGTCAATAATTAATGAATGATGCAGAATCGAATGATACAGTTATCGGTCCCTTCTCTATTGCTGAAAAACTTAAGTAGTGTAACTTATCCAAGGACCTTTCTTTTAATTGCCGATAGTAATAACTTTACGAGAATATGACAATTTAGGCGTTAATATTTGTTCTATATTCATAAAAAATATATACTAATCAAATATTAATCGAGAAATAGATCACGCAAAATGTTTTATTTTACAATTTATTTCTTTTTTATCATCTATTAACTTGAAAAAATAATTTTCTGTTACTTAAAAAATAGAAAGAACTACCGCGTTAAACTTATTTTATTTTCAGATTATCTTGTTTACAGAACAAGTACGGGATATAAAACAAGAAATTACTGTTTATGGAATCTTTTCAGTAAACAAGAGAACTATATTTAGGGTGTGTTTTTAGATCAGAACTAAAAAATAATTCCTTTGTTAGTGTAAGGACTGAAAGCAATAATGTTGGATAACAGGGAGGAACAAAATTAAAATTAAATACCACTGCATTTTTTGTTAATTTTTTGACAGTCACATATAAATTCAATACTATTTTAATATAAACTGATATGTATAATTAGCAATAATTAAAAATGAAACGGGTGGGATCAAAAAAAGTAGACTCTGAGGGTGGTTTAAATCAACATGAGAAGCGATGAATAAAGTTCATTTAACTTCTCACCTGGAGGTAGATAAATCTTCAGCTTTTTATTTTATCGTTTTTTCTGTTGTGTTGTGTTAAGACATTTTCATAAATTTTTGAATACGTTATTATTGAAATGAATATGATTAAAACTTTTTAATTTTCATTTCACTTTGAGGTTTAAATAACTGCATCTAACTCTCGAAACTTTTTTCGGTTAGTTTTTAGGTATAATATTTTTTTGGCTAAAACTGTCATAATCCTGAGAATAATTGAGCTTGCCCTAAAAAGTCATTTGATTTTTTCGCTTCAGAGAATGATTCCATATGCCAAAAAAGGCTTCGGGTTTTTTTTTGCCCACTTACCAGGTATTTTGTATCATATTTATCATTTGTTTTTTTTTTTAATAATGAAAATGTATTCAAACCAAAGCGGCATAATTACTCCCAGTTGTAACATAGTTACTCCCAGCTGACTGACAATGTTGAAAATGTTTAAATCTTCTCTTCGATACAAACAGGTGAATAAATTCAGAGGATTTGCTCTGTGGTGGATACCTACCAAAGAAACTTCTAATGTATTTTAAATAAAAATAAAATTCCCTTTCTTAATCTTTCTTAATGGTAGGCCATTCTTTTACCTTATAATTTGAATTAATCCAACAAAGATTAAAATCAAAATGTTTTGTTTTTTCTTTGTTTACCCCATTTCTGATCAAAAATCCTAATATCTATTATTAAGATATAGGATTTACATCAGTTTTCATCAAACAATTACGGAGGGCTTCCATGTTTATTCGCATCTTGAAAATTTGATTTTTAATGTACAAGAAAAAAGTTAACAATGCTGTGTTATCATTTTCCTCAACTGCGCACCGTTAACGAAACACCGGGTTTTGTTGTAAAAAAAACTCTGAATAACTAAGCATGATAAAGATCAATAAAACAACGTACATACCTCCAGAATGGATTTAGGTATTAGAATTAAATTTGTTATATATATTTAAACAAACATATTATTTTATTTTAATTATAAAAACAATACATAACTTATCTGTTAATATACAGATAGAAAGTTATGTAATATTAGGTCACATGTTGCTGTGGAATCGTATTGAGAGGTTAGTTAAAATATATTCTTCTTAATATTAAATGAGTTGTACAGTGAATAAATAAGTAAGATGTACAGTTTTTTGAATAAAAACAGGGTGAAAGATGTTACACTCAATACTTTAAAATAACGCAAATGAAACATTTCCGTTCGTTTATTCAATATAATTTCAATAAATCAACAACGGAAGTCGCTTTAATAAGGATTTCCTATAACAAAAATTTTCTTGAAGCATTTGGCGATAATAAAATTTTAGAAACGGAATTTCACAAATATTATTTCCTTCTGTTCTGAAATAAAAAAATAAATATTCCGTTCCAATAAAAACCTTCGGTTGTATTGGAAGGAAATAAAATCATTTATATAAAACTGTTTTCCCTAAACAAGCGGAAACGTTTACCTCAAGACGATTTAGAAATGCTCTTGCATAACTTTTTTATTTACAGTTAAAAAAACCTGATAATTATATTTTCCATTTTCTAGAAAGATGTATTTATTCGAACTCATTCTGAAAAAAAAAAACACTAGAATATTTATTAGAGGAAAACAAATTCTTTTTACCAATATTTCGAAGAAAAGTACGGTATTACATTCCGTTACATCGACCCCATGGTGTGAATGGGGGGGAGGTGAAAATTAATTTTCTTTACGCGTTTTAAAGTATGCGAAGTATGAAAATACCATTTGCTTAAATCAGGTATCGTTTTAAACACACACACACACACACACACACACACACACACACACACACACACACACACACACACACACACACACACACACACGCGCACACACACACACACACACACACACACACACACACATACACACACACACACATACATACACACACACACACACACACACACACACACACACACACACACACACATATATATATATATATATATATAAAATAAACCTCTCGGTTGTTTGTGTAATGGGCAATAAATATATTATTTTATAACTCTTTAAATACACAATCATTTTATAATAATATAATATTATTATTTCAAAATAAACACAAAAAATAAATAATAAAATGACGTTTCGATCCAAATTCGAAACTTTTTCTAAGATAACTGAAAATAAAACCTAACTAATCACATGTTAAACAATCTTGGTGTGGTCTTATTAATTAGCCAATCTGAAAATTTGATAAATAATAATAATCATGTCCATATACCTAAATAATTCTTCTGCACAATAAAATCGAATTCTATTTATTAATCGTTTATCGATCCACTAAAATCAGATAAAATGTATTAAAAAGATATGTTTTCAATTATACTATGATACAACCATATGATTCAATAATAAGATATGATTCAATTATACTAGATATGTTTGAATTTGGAGTGAAACATCGTTTTATGATTTTTTTGTGTTTATTTAGGTAGAATAATATTATAAAATGGTTGTGCCCCAAAAGAGCTATAAAATAACATATTTGTTGTCTACTACGCAAACAACTGAAAACTTTCTTTTATACAATAAAATCTAACCCAAAATACATCTAAAATTTAATCTGAGAAGTTCATTACACTTAGGTATATTAGTGTTTGTTTATATATTATTATCCTAATAAAGTAAGGGGCTTATTCGGGGAAGTTAAACATAGTCTTGGTTCTGAAACCGTATCTAAGATAAAACAATACAGTAAATTCTAAGTAAAATTGGAAAAATATATAAGCAGAAACATTTTCCTTTTAATAATGTAGTTCGAAAATTTATGGTCTTCCAATTAAGTTTTAATTGGAGTCAAGGTTAAATATTAACAAATTTAAAACTTCTATATACACATTTAAGAGGAAATTACTAAATCTATTAATTAATGGTACTATAAGTAAAGAAAAAACATTACATAAAAATATTTTAAAAGAACAAAACAAAATAAAATTGGTTTTGCCAATAAACATGTATGAAAAATTTATTGTTTGTGAAGAACGTGAATACGAAAGAATCTTTAACAATATTCGAGCGGCTAATGTTAAAATATTTGCCAGTCTGATAAGAATGAAATCGAAACCAAAATGTGTAGAATTTAATGAAAATCGGGTACAAAATTTTGCAACTATTGAAATACCTGAATACTTTGTTAACACTTTGTACATTAGGACCAAAATTTACTTTACCGTTTCAGTTTAATAATAGTAAGGCTAAACTGGATAACATGTATCTATGTAATGACATTACTTGTTAATAATATTATAAAATATTATAAAAATATTATAAAATATTATAAAACGTTGAAAAAAGGGAGAAGTATATTATGTTTACATTTGGGAGTAATCTCTCCCCACCACTTTACTCCCGTAACTCACTAAATTATACAACACATTAAAGATTACATACAGGGGTAATCTCCCTCAACCAATTTACTCCCGTATGTAAACAGGTTATTCAAATACATTAATCTCCCCATCCGGTCGTGAAAAATCAATCACGTATAAGGGATATTTGTTTTTATAATATGAATATGTATATGGTGAGTCAGACAATTTATAATATGATTGTTTAAAAAAATAAACAATCTACAACCTATATCACCTACCATCCCGCTTTCGATGAAAGTAATGATGCCCGATTTTTTTTTCAATATATTGTTATAAATTCAAAAGTGATCAGAACTGTTAACCGAGTGGTTATCAGATAATAAAAACATATTTTTATTTTATTTCATCATCAAATACAAAAATATTGTGAGAAAAGGGCGTATCTCGAGAATAGTTGGACTTAGATGAACCTAGTGGCTATAGTATTCAGGAAAGTGGAAAGTACCCTCTTGAATAAGTCCTTCGAAAATCGCGTTAGAATTGGCTTGGACGCACTGTTTTTGAGATACGCCTTTTTTTAAATTTATGATGTGATGAATAGTTAGAACTAACAATGATTAACAAAGAACTAACAATTATTTTGAAGTTTAAACTGACATTATAGACCTTAAATAATCATTATTGTTTACATTTAAAAATAATCAATGATATATTATACTATTGCTAAAAGTAATGATGTCATAGTTAATAAAGAACAAACAATGATTTTAAAGTTTAAACTGACATTATAGACCTTAAATAATCATTATTGTTTACATTAAAAAATAATCAATGATATATTACACTATCATTGAAAGTAATGATGACCAAACATCATAATTAAATTATCAGTGTAAAAAAGCTCTCTCTCCGTATGATAAAAGATTCGTGATAGAAAACCTTATAGATACACTTCCATTTGGAGATAAAAAAATTGATGAATATATGATAAAAAAAGAAAAGGAATTAGTTTCAAATGTATCGTGTATTATTTAACATGCAACATCAATACATAGTTTTAATATTATTGGAATTCAATTTATTGAAAATAATAGTCATTTTTATAATTCTATATAATAAGTAAAAATATTAATCTACATTACAAACTTAACATGGAACATAAATACCGCATGTAAATACATCAACTATTCGTATGGTATTTTTGGTGATTTTAAGCTAATTATTTATACAAATATAGGTTTTTTTAATACAACAAAATTATATAAAGATAATGTGAAAGAATTTAAAAATTGGTTTCGTAATAAAGAATCTCAAAAATTAATACAATCATTTGGTGGCTCAGATTCGAGCGACCAAAATAATTTATATAAAGTCGTTTCAAAGGTTACCATTCAATTAGATTTAGTAATTTCTGGTTTATAGATGAATATATTTAAACTTTTCAATTTATAGAAAATATTAGACATTTTTGCAATTTTATATAATAATTAAAAATATATAAAATTAATATTTTATTATTGTTAAAACATTAATTGAATTTTACAAGAATAAAGCCGCTCCTCAGATTCTAGGATCGGCTTTTTATAAACTATAAAACCCATTTTACTCGTATTACCTCATTGAACTGATTAAAGTAGGAAAATGAAATTTCTAAAGTGTGTTTGTGCATGTATGACACAGCAACATATTGCTGTGTCTTACATAGTAAATTTAAATAACATTTAATATGTATTTTTTTGGTTTATTAAATGTGAATTAATGTTGTGTTTTCTTTTTTTTTAGATAAAACATTCTGATAAGGAAACGTTTGTCTGTAATCATCAATTCAAGAGACTACATCAATGATTGAGAGGAATTAGCGACTAATAGAGTTCTTGCTTCTCTTGCTTTCACATATTTATTCTTATATACTTTCAATTGTAAAGGAATATAGATGAGGGATCTTTGAGAAATTAAAGCCATATTATAGTCTGGCAACTACGGCACTCACCTATTTAATTGAATGTTTCTGTAGAATGAAAGAAAAAACTAATTTCTTATAGTTGCTAGCCTGTGCTTACGCGCCGGTATCTATAAATACTACGAAGCGTATCAATATTTCACGATAGGTCAATTAACACGGTTAACTGATGATGTGTATAGTAATAATGAATTGTTTGAGTACGAAAGGAAACTTTTGGAAAGTCTGAGATGGAAGTGGCTATCATTAATTCGCACCTGTTCGTCTTTCATATACTATGCGGCTGAAAATCGATTGTAATTTTACTTTTTATTTCTTGATGACGCCAACAATTTTTTTTACCTGGGATCAAAGGACTAATTTTTCCCAGAAAAATGCATTCCTATACTAATTACAACTTACCGGATAAAATAAAATGTTTAGATCTAGGACGGGTTCCCAAAATCAATTTTCTAATTCAAGTTTGTTTATTTAACTTGCTGCTGTAGAAATAAATTCGTATGTAAATTATTTTTTTATCAAGTATATGATGTATCTTTTGCAATTGATTTTTTTTTAAATTGCTTACAGATAATATATCTTAATAAGATTTTCCTCTTACAATTGATAACGAAGGATTAAATTTTATTTTTCATTGCAAATTCTTCTTTCAAGAAATCGATGAATATAACTTGTGTTTACAACAGGTCCCAAAGTTAGATCAATTTTACCAAATATTTTTTATCATAAGTATTTAATATGTATAATAAATATAAATTAACGATAAAAAATATTACTCTTCTAAGAAAATGTCTGGATGATTTCACGCAGTACCTCAATAAGTCTTATAAGAAAATTTATCGTCCACAGTACCAAAACGAGTTTTGTTGGGTTGAAAGATTTATATTTTGGTGTTTATTATGCTGTCTTACCATACAATGATGGGAATGCAGAACTTGTTAAAGTTATTCAATATTTTTGAACAGAACCAGGTGAAAACATGTGAGTGTTAAAAACAATGGACCACTAACCAATTAAAAAATATTGATAAGGAAGTAAAAATAATTTTTTTACATGGAACTAAGAAAAGCAGCGAAAGTACTCAACCAGAATACAAGGAGGACAAAGAAGATCACCCAGGCAATCCAGAATATGATGCTAGAATGGATTGATATGCGGTAAATAAGGTACACATCTCTTTGTCTCATACCGTAAATTTAAATAACATTTAATATGACTACAGCAATTATTGAGAGCATTTTAGCGAGTAGTAGAGTTTTGCTTCTATTTCTTTTGCAATATTTATTCTTATATGCTATCAATATTAAAGGAGCGGATGAGGGATGTTTGCGAAATTAAAAAGTCATATTATAGTATGGCAACTACGGCACTTATCTATTTTAATAAACGTTTATGTGGAATAAAAGTAGAAGTTAATTTCTTACAGTTGCTAGCCTGTGCTTACTCACCGATAAGCTCTAAATACTATGAAGCGTATCAGTATTTCATGATAGGTCAGTTAACACGGTTTACTGATAATGCGTATAGTAGCAATAATGGATTGTTTGAATATGAAAGCAACGCTTTGGCATGTATGAAATGGTAGTGGCTATCATTATTCCGCATGAGTTTGTTTTTCATATACTATGCGGCTGTAAAGAGATCTTATTTTTACTTTGTATTTCTTAATGACGCTAACAATGTTTTTCCCTGGGTCAAAGCACAAGTTTTGCTCAGTAGAATACATTTCTATACTAGTTACAGCTTACCGGATAAAATAAAATGTTTAGCTCAAGGAAGTGTTCCCAAAATAAATTTTTTAATGAAATTAAGAGGATATTGGTGTTGTCCAAGAACTCCTTTCCTTTCAACAAAGCAAAGTACAGACGTTTCATCATTCCATTTTTTGTCATTGTAATGGTTACATATTTTAATTATGTTACTTTGAATATTTTTCAAATTAACAAAGGACGATAACCAAAAATTGAGACCAAAAATTCTGAAAGGTTGAAATCGAATTTGAACCGAACATATATGTTGCTATTCAAGTCTTTTAGAACGTTCTGGCGACGATTTGCGTTGTGGACGAACATATTCGATGACCTCGTCGACAAAGACCTTATAAAAATATTAATAGCAAATCGAAAGTCGAATCTATGAAAATTACGTACATGGCTTATCCTGATGGAACTTCTAAGTTCAGAATATAAAACTCCACAAAGTACTACTTTGTTCACGTGAGGATGATTTCTTGCGGGTCGCCACCATAATTGTAAATGACGTTAAATTTACTAAAACACGTAATAACTATCAGTAGTCTATATTATTATCGACATTTATTATTCCTCACACCATCAAAATATTTTTAAATATGTAAATAGTCGTTATTGCCTTTAATTGTATTATCAAATTATATTTTTACGTTTAAGTATATTTCAATAAAATACAAATTTATCTTTTAAAGACAATGCCAATAATTTTAGTAAAATAAGTTCTAGGTTATCAATTTGTAGTTTTTTTTTTGTATTTGATTTATATAGTAGTTAGATTGCAAGGTTTGAACTGGAATAAATATTCAGGAAGTCATAAGAAATCTAAATTAAAAAATTCGTTATGATTGGTTCGGAAGTTTTCTCGGATACCGGAAACAAACGATAAAGCTATTTCTCCTTTATGCAATACTGAGATTATTCATGGCTATTCCAATATTCCTGGAAAACAAATGATTAATTTAAAAAACCATCAGCTTACCTACTTCTAAAAAATCTGGCAATAATCCCTGAAGTAGTCCTATTATTTATGGGTTTGTCTCTTTAGCATGCATCGACAGCATTATTATTAAAATTTAAATCTTACCCAAATCCTATACTTATATTCTTAATTATGACACACGCATTTCCACCTGGAAATTCAAGGACACCATAGATCTACACAGTATTTTGCAGACTCAACAGGTCAATTTCATTCATACTACATAACTCAGGTTACGACTTTTTAAGAAACTAAAAATGTATAAATTTCTATTTCACTGCTAAAAGTTACACCATCGTTGTATTAAAATAACTTATTACAGCGATAGAATATTTGGAATTTTTAAACAAAGTATTACTTACAATGCTTGAAAACCTCTCATTGGTGAAACGAAATGGAATTTACTATCAACGTGATGGAGCACCAACACATTTCACCAATGAAATAAGACAATTACCGATAAATGAAAATTTTGCTTGTCAATTGACAGGATGCAGAGGGCCGGTAAATTAGCCACCTAGATCATTGGATTTTACTCCTTAGATTGCAGTTTATAGAGATGATTGACATACAACTTATACAAAGATTTGGCACATGTGATGAGCTGATCGCTTGCAATCTCAATGTATTTACAATCAATAGGTTGGTGACATAAAGTGTAGAAAACGAGTTGTAAAGTACGTAGAAATCAATGGTGGAAACTTTGAACAGTTATTGTAAATTAATACATTATAAACCACACGAGTAATTTTTTAAAAGTAAATTAAAACTATTTTAATTTTTGTAAAGTCTAAATTCATTGTACTAAAAACAACTGTTATTAATTTTTAACAATTTATTTAATATTTCTATTAAGATTTGCTATGTTTTTTTTTTTAATTATAAAAATTGACAATTAGATCACACCTTCTCAGAGTTAAATTCTCTACAAATTTTGATAATAAAATGTTTTCTTGTACAATTTGTACAAGTAGTTTGTTTTGAAGTACAATTTGTTTTTTGTTTTTTTTTTAAAGTTATATTTGAAAAAAACCTTTTTTTCTTCAACGAATTTTTATGTTTTACGTTGTACATTATGAAATATACGGAAAGTACAGTTCTAAGACCTGTTTTATTCAATGTTCTGGTGAAAAAACATAAATAACCATAAAGTGTGCCTTTTTAATAACGAATTAAAAAGTTTAGTTAGACCTCATAGCACTGAGTGCATTGAAATTCGGGCTGAAAGTTTTCACTAGTAGTAGCTCGATAACAATGAATTTTCGGACGTTTTTATGATCTTTATCTTTTTTGAAGCTCTGGAATCGGTTCCCAAATTAAGTTCCTTTCCTCTTGAATCACTACGTATATTTACAGTTATGTATTTATAATGTAATATTGCATTACTATAGGGTAGAATTAAATTATTATAATAACTATATTTTAAACTAAGCTTCTTTGTCAAATCCTTACAACTGGATCATAAAAGAATGTTTCTTTTCGTTTGGTCAAGAGTATAGCTTCAACACATTTAAAAAAAAAAGAATAAAACTGGAAATCGTCTTCGATTTTTGGAGTCAGTTAACAATAAATTGTTACTGTTATCGCTAGAAAAAGTAGTATTTCTTTAAAAATTATCTTCTGCTTAAAAAAAAAAGAAAAAATCTGTTCTTTCGTAAAGCTTAAAAAATTGTATTTTTTCAACCACTAATATTTCAAATTTATCTTAATACAATTTTTGAAAATACATTACAGTATATTTTACTTCCAATAAAATCGAATTTAAAAATTTGGATTTGATCTGCCTCACATGGTTAGGTATTGAAAACATAGAGATGGAATTAATAGAATTACAAAATAGTATATTACGAAAAATACTAATTAGAATTTAACATTTTAGTAAATTTCTAAATAAATGAAATAACAGAAACAAGAACTGAAAATATTATAGTAAATCAGTGGGATTCATTGCCAGGTACATGTAATATATTGAAGAAATTGGCAAATACATTTGTAACGATGTTTGGTTGTACATAAGCGTCTGAGCGTTATTTTCATCAAAGAATATTAATAAATGTAATAAAAGAAACAGACCGGACAGTGAAGTAACTGTTGCATGCGTAAAAGCATTAAATACTAAATTTGAACCAAATTTTCAGGAATTATCTCAAAAACAACGAGAAACATCAAATTAAATACATTTTATATTATATTTCATACATTTTATAACTACAAATAACATGGTACAAATAAAGTAGCTTGGGAACTACACCGAAAATTTTTTTTTATGTATTTGAATTTCATATCTTAATTACTCATTTCTTAAGTGACCCACGTTTCAGTTAAAAGTAAAATTAATCACAATATTAGCCAACTTGGCAAAAAGCTTCACCATCGTTTTACCAAAAAATCGTTTTAATAGTAAAAATTGACTTTATTAGATCGACTTTCTCATAGTTAAAATCTCTGTAAAATGTATTAATAGTTGTTATATTCAGTTGGCCTAGTTCACCAGCTGTCATTTATAATATTGCTATTAATTATTGTAGGGTTCAACCTAATTAACACTTAACGCAGCAGTCATCTTCACAATCGTCAACAATGGATTAATATATAAACTTTAATATATAAAACTTAAGCCAAATATGAAACATGTAATGATCATTAAAACATATTAAACTTATATTTAAACAGATTGAATAATGACTTTATTTATTATGATTCTGAACCACGGAACTTATGGTGTAGAATAATAACACCTAACTAAGTATTAAACCAAAGCGGTTCGTTATTCGGCATACATGTTTTGGTCCTCCGATTGCGGATGTGAAGGTTTATTTGTGATACTCTTCCAACTTCAAATTATATAAACTATAAGTTACATTTTTCAACCTTCAATATTTTCTTTATGGTTAATATAAAAAAAGGAATTAATGAAGTTTCCGATTATACGATTGGAAAAAGTATTCATAACAACTTATTTCTTCAGCATTATTAACGTAATATCATTTTTAATTTATTTTCTATTAAATTTATATTGTTAAGGATTTACATTATTAATTAGTTATTAATTTTATTACGGGCAATGGCCAATCGTTAAGACAGAGTAAGTCAGTTAAAGCATTTATCACAAGAATCGGCACAATTACTGACAAATATAATGTCTCACAAGGAGATAGTCACGCACATCAAATTAAGGAATCTTACTGATTTACAAGGCAGATATGACGTTATACAAGCATAACTTGAAACGGAATTTGATGATGTTTGTTCATCAGATCGTGTTCAAGTCGAAGAGGACTTGTGTAGTATAGAATGCAAATTGCATCACCTGATAAACAATAATAATAATAATCAAAAGGCTATAAATCAAGAAATCAGTATAAAAACAACAATTAGGCAAACGCAGTTAGAACTGATTAATATACCATTATTCAAAGGTAATGTCTTAGAGTGGCAACGGTACTACAACATATTTAATGATTTAGTACGTAATAGAAATAATTTAACAAATTTACAAAAATTACTACATTCTTCTTTGAAGGATGAAGCGTTGGCCATTATTAAGAATTCTCCAATAACGAAAGAAAACTATATAATTGCATTAGATCTATTAAAAAAGCGATTTGATAAAGTACATAATTGCATTTCATAACGTCGATCGCATTTTAAAATTAAATTCTATAAAAGGAGAATCTTTGGAC
This sequence comes from Lycorma delicatula, assembly GCF_047948215.1. NCBI lineage: Eukaryota > Metazoa > Arthropoda > Insecta > Hemiptera > Fulgoridae > Lycorma > Lycorma delicatula. The sequence continues at coordinate 32,150,043 of NC_134466.1, forward strand.
ACTTTATCTAAATTTATCAATGAAATATCTTCATACAAGAATGCTCTTGAAGCAATGCAAATTTCAATTAACACATGAATTTATTGTCGTTCAATTTTTAACATCAAAATTGAACTACAACACATAACTTAAATACTAATAAGCAATTCAAAGCAAATAATGCCAGTTGCTACCCAAAATTACAGAATTAATTCTGTAATTTTAATCATCTTTTTACATTATTATAAATGTTTCTTAAATTTATCCTTTGATGAACGAAGAGCTTTTTTGACACATAATAATTGTTGTTTACGTAAAAGTCATTCTGTTAATGAATGTTATTCTACTAATGTATGTAAGATTTTCTGTCAAAAACATAATACTCTTATTATTATGGATAAGATTATTGATTCTAAATTAAAAGACAATAAGACGGAAAATAGTTATTCTTCATTCAAACTGCAGTCAAACAAAAACATAGTTTTGTCTGCTGCAATATTTAATAACAATGATAATACTCATACATGTGATAATACTCATACTCATACTCGTGATAATACTCATACATGTTAAATCTTATTAGATTCTGGCAGCTAGGCGAATTTTTGCACGCATAAATAAAGTTAAATATAATAAAGTTAGAATTTCCACTTATGAATATAAGAACGCTTAAAATATCTTCCCATTTTAGGCATAAATAATGCAGTGTCTCAATCTGAATATAGTGTTGTACTTACATTGCATTCTCTAGTGTATAAACTTTCCATTCGAAGTGCATTTTTCTGTTTTATCAGATGTAACAGATAGCCTTCCGGCATACATTTTTGAGATTTCTCATCTCAATTTATCTCATAAGCTATTTTTTTTCCGATCCTGATTTTAACATAATAAACAGTATTGACATCCTCATTGGAGCTCAATTTTATTTGAGTCTTATCGTGCCTGGAAATTTATTCGAAATTCTAAATATTCTATTGCTAGAATTTAGAGCGAAGTTGTACTGTATATTCATAGGTGATGAATGAAGACAACGCCTTTTAGGTTGTTGAATAGTGATTTAATGAATTATTGTATTTTATAATTGGACATAACTACGTATGACTTGACATATAAAAATAAAAAATATAAATTAAATAAAACCTTAAAGCTAACGTTCATCCGAAGAAAGAATGGAGTCCATCCGGACTAACAGTACGACGTGACCGCTTTTGATCAGATTTGAGCGCCGAATGATAGCAACTATAAGTAACACTAATTGGCCATCCGTACGAAATGAAAAATGCGACCGCACTGGGCGGGATTTTAACGTAGAATGCTAGTACGGCTTAACTATGGCTACGGCTCCTGCATTTACATACGAACCTTAATTGCCAAGCATACAATTTCATCTAATCTACTGTTTTGTAAATCAAATCTTTTCCCTTTAAAACAAATATCATTACAAAGAATTGAAGTTTGTGGTTGTTTATTACTTATTCGTTTGTTAGTAAAGGTGCTTTAAAGGTACATTTTGATGAAATACATTTAAGTGTAGAATCTACAATAGCACTTTACTGGATTCATGGACAACCACTTAATTGAAAAGTCTTTATAAGTAATAGAACTTCCGAGGTTCAACAAAATACTTCAAATGCTAATTGGCACTACGTAAAATACTCTGATAATCAAGCCGTTATTCATTTAGAATTAGTATCTGACCTGAATTCACAGTCATTTATTGCATCCTATAAAAGATTTATATCACGTAGGGGTATCCCTACTCAAGAAATTGCTGATAACGGTTCCAACCTTCGTTGCGCTAAAAATACTGTTTACAATTTGTATCAACTTTAAAAATCTAACATTCCAGCATTTTCAACTACAAAAGTTATAAATTGGTCATTTATTCCTCCCTATTCTCGCCATTTTGGTGGTTTATGGGAGAGCGCAATCTAGAGTGTCAAATATCTTATTCGCCGTGAAATAGGACAAATGATACTTAATTTTGAGGAATTAAATACAGTTGTTAGATATTAAACAATAAGAATAAGAAAATGAGATTCACTGTTTAATAAGTACATGAAGTTTATTATTGATTAATACATAGTTTAACACTTAAACAATAATAACATGTTTGTACTAGTTTACAACTTTTATAATAATGGTTATAATAATTTAGAATTGTTTAAATTTCGTTTAGTAATGATTTGTTCTTTAGAATGGTTTTCGTTTACTTAAGTTTAATACAGTGTGTAACATTTATTAATTTAAATCATTTATACATGTGTAGCAGTTCGCGGCTCACTGTAATGAAAGGTAGAAAGGGAAGGGGAACACACACTTAATCGAACGCTTAAAAATACTTTTAACTCAAATTGAAATTTGTCTCAATTTCTGTCCTTTTTTGCTATTTCAACAGACCATAGAGATCCAGACCAGAACCTCTACCACCGGTGTACTTCTCATTGGATGCCCAATCACGTCCTTGTCTGAATCTAATTACAAAAAAACTGAAATTAATCGTTTAGGCCGGTGATAAGTTCTCCAAAAATTTGTGTAATCCATTTGGACACAATGGTGTAAGGACTATCTACATTATCTACACCAAGGCAACAAATGCCGTTTTCCTTCACGTAACCTTCCTCTTGGAGATTTAGTGTTGATCACTAACGAAGAGTCTTCACCCATGCATTGGAAGCATGGAGTTATCACCCAAGTTTATCCGGGTTCTGACAACCAAGTAAGGGCTGTTAATTTAAATACTGCTAATGGTCAATTAAGAAGACCTGTGCATAAATTATGCTTGCTATCTATCTCTAATGATTAACTTAAATAATATTTTTATATGAATAATAATAACATATTTTTAAAATCATAATACTTTTAAAATAATATTTTGATTGATTTAATATTTAATTAAATTGATTTGTTATCTCACAGATATGACTACTAATGTGTTCATCATATTAATGATATAATACTAAGCTGCACATCATAATCATATTAAATAATTGTGATATCATGTTCATATTTCTCTTACCTTCTAGACAGTCCACAGACTAGTTATTGTACTACATACATACACACATATATACTACATACATGCGGATGTGCATACAACATACACATATACATTATAAATATTATTTATTTATGTATTTATTAAGGTGCAAAAAGACACCGTAGATTATTTAATCTATTGATTATTTATTTATTGATTATATGAGGAATAGATTTTCCAATCATTATCTATCTATTATTTAATTTATTCATTGAGATTTTGTACATAATAATTTGTCATTGGAATGAGTTGCTCACCAATGGATACACCTTCCCTATGGACCTACGAACAACATACTAGAAGAAATCGTATATTTATACGATTTTTAGGTACAATTTAATTTACTATATATGAGATGTATGTAAATGTACAGAGTCAATGGTATGAGTTATATACCAGCCATTGAATATCTTCTCAGTAGACTCGCGATACAATATAAGAAATATTAAATCTACAGGAATTTAGGTACAATCGATCTATGACGTATAAATTACCTGAGATTAATTTATTATTTAACTTATCTATATGAGGTAATTGTACACGTAAATTGCCAATGGCATAAGTTATATACCAGCTATTGGATACATCTTCATATTCGAGCCACAAAGAAAACATTAAAAGAAATTTTAAATCTATCCAATTGTAAATACAAACTTACTGAAATATTCAGATCATTGGTTGATCAAGTTATATATTCACTTATAAATATACAAAGAAAATATGATTGGTAAACCAACTAAAGATATATATGAGCTTTATGATTATTATGAATAACATAATTATTATTGTACTATATGGTAAACGAGTGTGAATACAATTTTAAGCTAAGGATAGATTAAACAATTTAATCGTTTTATTGTATTAAAGTGATGTGCAGATTTGAACTTTGTTTATTATATATATTCATTACCTACATAGTATAGATAATGCATTTTTTACAATTGTATTGTTATATGAATTATTGAGATTACAAATCAGGCATTATTAATATTATCTTCATGTTATTACGAAACGTTTTCGTTTCAATATAAAAAAGGGAAAAAATCATGTGATATTTTGACGGGAAGTTATGTTATTAATTGTAAATAAATAAACTAACTGTCTCTTCTTCTTATTTATGTAAAAATATATAAAGTTGTTATATTCACTAGGTCTAGTTCACCAGCTGACATTTATAATATTAATTATTGTATTGATTAGTCTAATTACAAACTTAATGCAGTATTCATCTACACTATCATCAGCAATGTATTATTCATTTTAAAATATAAAACTTAAACCAAATATGAAACATGTAACGATCATTATAACATATTAAACTTATATTTAAACAATGACTTTATTTATTATAATTCTGAACCAGTGACCTTATATTATAGAATAAAAACGCCTAACTATGATATTGAACCAAAGCGGTTTGTTATTCGACACATGATTAGTTATTGATAATTTAGAAATGGAATTAGTAGAATTGCAGAATAGTGCTATATGAAAAATACTAATTAAAATTTACCATTTTATTACAGAGTTAGAGAAACAAATTTATGAACAAATTTCTGACCAAATTGAAATAACAGAAACAAGAACTGAAAAATATCACGCTGATGAGTGGGATACATTGCCAGGTACATTTAATGTATTTAAGAAATTGGCAAATGCATGTTTAACGATGTTTCGTTCTTCGAGGGCATCTGAGCATTATTTTCATCAACGAATATTATTAAATCTAATAAAAGAAACTGCCTTGACAATGAAGTATCTGATGCATGCGAAAAATTAATGAATAATAAATATGAATCAAATGTAGAGGAATTACCTCAAAAACGACCACAAATTTAACATTAAATACATATTATATTATATCTCTATTTTTTTAATTATATTTTATATCTATAATAATATGTATCAAGCCCTGAGGTAGATAATCCCCACGTCCGGAACACAACAGGGTCAATGTTATTGCAGGTGTAACGGAGACCCTTCCGTTGTGCACATGCCCCCTGCGATGGCAAGCATGTAGCAATGGTGCCCATGTATGTCGTTGCATGGGAGCTCTGAAAGCTTCGGTGAGTAGGAGCCTGGAGTCAGTGCAGAGACTGCGCATCCGCTCTCTGCCAGGACATATGCCGGTTCCACCGGAGTACCGGATCGGACCTCCAAGGTTAGTAGCCCTGGAGTGGGGGTGTACCCCGGCGGCCAGCCTTGCTACAGAAGGGATCAACCGTTCATGAATATTGAACAATCAAACGTGGCAGAGGGTGCACGTAAACACCCTCGTTTAGAATCATCCGATTCGCCACAAGCGAAGAGGAAAAAGAGCAAAGAGTGTGACAAGATCAAGAAAGATGCTGATAGAATCAGTAAAGATTTACGTAAAAGCTTATTTGGCTATAGTGTACCTAAGCCAAGATTTTTAATTATTACAAAGGAGAATGGAAACTTCAAAAAAGTTAGTCCATTCTTAATCGCAAGAGAAATTACAAATTGTGCTGGTGGTCCCGTTAAAGAAATCCGAAAGACTTTTAATGGATTGCACGTCGAAACTATCAACGACGTGCAAAGCCAGAAAGTCCAGGCGTTGAAGAAGATCGGTGAAGTTGCGGTTTCTGTTCAACCCCATAGCACACTGAACTCATCCAGAGGAGTTGTTGTTTGTCGCGATCTTCTTAATTGTACAGAAGAAGAAATTGTACAAGAAATGTCGAGTCAGGGAGTAACTCAGTGTCGCAGACTAACCATGCGAAGATATGGTGAAGTTGTTCCTTCGGCCTCGCATGTTTTAACATTTAATAGGCCGAATCTTCCTGAAAACGTACGAGCTGGCATCCATCGGCTTGATGTACGAGCATTTATTCCGCAGCCGATGAGATGTTTTAAGTGTCAACGATTCGGACACACAGCAGCTAGATGTGAAGCGCAGGAAATATGTATATGTGGAGAAAAAACACATGAGGGTGACCCATGTAAAGACCCTCCAACCTGCGTTAACTGTAAAGGGCATCACAATTGTCGTTCAAGAAAATGCCCTACATATAAATTAGAAACAGCGATTCAGGAAGTTAAAACGCTTCAGAAGGTCAGTTATCCTGAAGCGAAGAAGATTGTTAATCAACGAACACCATGACCATCGACTTCTTACGCAGAAGCAGCAGCTGCCCCTTCCACATCTAAAATTAACGTGGAGCAGTTGCTTAACACGATGGCACCAAGTATTGCGACAATGATTGAAAGAATCATTGATTCAAAGATTGAGTCGACTCATCAGAGAAAACAAAGTAAAGATGAGAAGGCTCATCCCCGGACTGACACCGTTGACATCAGAGACGCACCAGCACAGTTTAAATCACCAGCTAAACCTGCGATTATTAAGCCACCAACTGAAGTAAGAATAAAAAATCTTGCCTTATCTAGCAAAGAGAAACGGATCACTCCGTCGTCCGGTCACAAGTTTAAAGAAATTGTGACAAGAAAATCTGAATCTGCGGAACTGGAGGTGCAAGTTATTATAGAAAAAGCACCAGAGGCAGATGAAACAAAACCTGTACCAATAAAGCCTCCAAAAGCGCAAAGATCAGCTTCGGTGAGAGCATCTATTTCAGCTGGACCCAGTACTGCAGTAGAGATAGAGTCCGGCTCATCCGCCGCGGAGACATCGTCGCTTATTAGTTTAGATTCCTTAGCAAAGATGCTAACAGCACCGACGAAATCTTCATCAACTGACGTCAGCCGCAGAACGTCACTGGCATCCGAAATAGAGGAAGACGATGCCATGTCTGAGGCCTCAGATACGCTGTCATCAGAGGTTGAGGCCGTCAGAAGAATGGAGAAACGCAAGAAAGGATGGCCGAAAGGAAAGCCTAGAAAGTAATATTCTGGATTCGAAGTTAGAAGAACGTACATTTTTGAACATTTTTGATTCATAAGAATGTGAATAATTGAACCTTTTTTTTTCTTTTTTTTTTTTTGAAGTGCGATGGGGGTAATGACCAAAGTAGTCGATGCCCCAAAAAAACCTCAAAGAAAAAAAAATATGTATCAATAAACTAGCTAGTGAATTACACCGAAATAAAATGATCTATGTAATCGAATTTCATATTTTAATTTCTCAATTCTTAAGTGACCAACGGTTCAGTTAGTAAAATGAATAACATTAACCAACTTTTCAAAAAGCTTCACCATCGTTGTACCAAAATAACGTGTTACAGGGATAAATTATCTGAAATTAATGAACAACAAAGAATTTCTTTCAGTGTTTGAAAATTTCTCAGTGGTTAAACGAATTGAAATTTTCAATCAAAGTGATGGAGAACAAATTCATTTCACGAGTGAAATTCGACAGTTATTTTAAATTAAAAATTTGCTTGTAAAATGGATAGGATACAGTGAGCCGGTAAATTAGCCACTTAGATCATTGGATTTTACTCTTTAGATTGCTGTGTTTATGGGGATGAATGATATACGAGTTATATAAGGCTTGGCACATGTAATAACTGACAGCTTGCATCCTCAATTGAATCTCATTACCTAGGTTGGTGACAGACAGTGTAATAAAACGAGTCGAAAAGTACGTGGAAGTCAATGGTGGAATTTTCGAACATTTATGGTAAATTAATACATTATAAACCACAGTGAGTAATTTTTTAAAAGTAAATTAAAACTATTTTATTTTCTCAAAGGTCTAAATTTATTGTATTAAAAACAATTATTATTCATTTTTACCAGTTTATAACATTTTTCTACTAAGGTTTGCTATGTTTTTTCAGGAAAAAATTGACTTAATTAGATCACCTTTCTCAGAGTTAAATCCCTACAAGTTTTGATAATAAAATGTTCGCATTTATTGGTAGTTTAACAAAGTTATTGTACTTCAAACTTAAAACAAAAAAGTGTTTTTCTTCGTTGAATTTTCTGTTTTATGTTGGCCATTGTGAGAACTACGGGAGGTACAATTCTAAGACTTTTTTTTATTCAATTTTCTGGTCAAAAAGCATAACAAACTATTAAGTTTGCTTCTTTTATAACGCCTTAAAAATTTTTGTTAGATCTCGTAGGGCGGAATGTTTAGACTCATTCTGTTTCTTCTTATTAATTTTTAAATACATAAATACTTTCATTTTTCTTCCTCTTTTGTAAAATTAAATAAATCTGTATATTCGGCAGCTTATTTTATCAGCTGATATTTTATACTTGTAATTCATTATTACAAGTATAAAATGACACTTTAATTGTCAAAAATGTAAATTTGACATTTTAATTGACTTTAATTTAATTAATTAAATTTTTAATTTAAAACATTTTAAAATTTATTTTTGATTTTAAATGACTTTAATTGTCAAAAATGACAAAAAATCAAGAATGTTAATATTCTAAAATAAATCTATGGAGAAGCAATCATTAATGTAAGTGCTTTCATTTTAATGAAAGTAAAAAAAGGTTTAGGACTGAACTTTTTTTGTAGCATATTTAAAATGATTATAAAGAAGACGAAATATAATATTAGGTGAGACAGAAAATAAATTAGTGATGTCATGATTGTTAGAAAAAAAAAATAATAAAGTTAAATAAAATAAAGTAAAAAAAACTTAATAATAAATTACCCGCTTAGATCGCTAGCAACTACTCCAAAATTTGCGAAATCTTTTTGGAAACGATAGTCTAAGGACTATTTTACATTATCTTCAGCAACGCAATAAATGGCGTTTTCCTTTTTTCCGTAACCTTTGCATTGTAGAGTTAGTATTAATCACCAAAGAAAATTATACACCCTTGCATTGGAAAGATGGAATTGTACATGTTTCGTTCTACATAAGCATATGAGCATTATTTTAATCAACAAATATTATTAAATGTAATAAAAGAAACAGTCTGGAGTATCTGCATACGTAAAATTAATGAATACTAAATATGAATCAAACGTAGAGGAATTATCTAAAAAAACAACAACAAATTTAATATTAAATACATTTTATATTATATCACTATTTTTTACATTATATTTAATAATTACAAATAACACGTGTCAATAAAGTGGCTTCTGAATTACACCAAAATAAAATGTTCTGTGTATTTGAATTGCATATATTAATTGCTCATTTATTAATGAGCAACTAAGATGATCTGACCTAAGGTACAGTAAAAAGTAAAATTATTTACAATATTAACTAACTGGTTCAAAAGTAGTGTTTAAAAATACATACTTAAGAGAAATGAAATACCAAAACTAAATATAAAATACTTATAAATAAATACGAGAAATAGAAAATAGAGTAAAAAAAAAAACATTTTTTTTATTCTTCAACGTAGTTTAGCAGATTTTCAAAAGAAACACTTTCTGCATCCCTTTGTTGTTCGTTTTGTGCAACGAGAATCATTAAATCACGGTTTAAGGTTTGAATATGCTCACCTATCTGCTTTAGAATATTCTCGATGTTTAACAAACGACGTCTTATTTTTCGCACGCCATGCCGTCTCCTGCATGTTTCGTTTATTTGATGTTGTTGCAACTCAACAAATTTCTTTAAAAACACTTGCTGTTGCTTTACCGCTAATCGTTGAAATTGTTTTTGTAGTTTATGTTGCAGCTCTTCTTGTAGCTTCAATGAGAAGGAGGCGAAAGCATGCCTCATCTTTTTTTTATATATCCTATTCATAGTTTTCATAGTAATCTCAACTACATTTTCAAGACTGACGGGGGATTTTCCACTCATATCTTACTCTGGGGGTAAAAGCAGCCGCCTCTTACGGATGGACGATGGCGCTCTGACGTCTGGAGTAAATCTGGTGGCGAGGACGGTGGATAATGAATTTAATAGATTCGGTATTTCTGCACTTCTTTGGCCAATTGTCCTCAAAACTCGATTTTCTGTAAATAAGGAAAAATGCAAATGCTGTTTATTAAGTATGTTATATTCTAAATAGAGTTAGCAATACAATACTTATGACAACAGTTTCCAAAAAATCATTTTTATAATAATCGCACCTGATTAATCCAGATAAGTTAAAATTATTATTCCTGTAAAGATAGTGCCAAAAATTACTTTAAAAGAGTTTTTTCTAATTGAAATTATCATTATTTTTCTTGCTATTTCCGTTACCTTTAATGTAACGTGTTTTTAGATTAAAGAAAAACATGCTTAATCAAATTATTGATGCAGTATTAGTGGCATTATAATCAGTAGTTCCATTCAACTCGGTATGATTGCCGGTAGAATTCGAGGTTACTTTATATAAAACTGTTAGGCTTATAAAATGACATATATGAGCATTGGTAAACAAGTTAACAGAGTTAACACATGCCAAAATATAAGTTATAAAAATGATTTTATCTTATTTTTTCTTTTTTTCTTAATAAGATCAAAGATTATTGACGTAAAATACTGATACAACATTAGTGTGGTATTCTTTTTATGTTAATGAGGATCAACAGTCTGTTGATTTAAATACTGGTACAGGTTGTTTGTTTTTGTATTCTAATGAGATAAAAGGCTATAGACAATAATGTCTAGAAAATCTGTAGCCGTTTACGGTGTTAGTTTTTTATTGTTTCTATCAATTAGTAAAAAAGGTTATTGACGAAATTACTGATACAGCTAGTTATTATTTGTATCCGAATGAGATCAAATTTTATCAGAAATACTAATATAGCGTTAGTTTGCTGCTGTTGGTATCTTAATGAGATCAAAGGCTAGTGCCTTAAATTCAGATACTAATTTAATTTGTTATGATTTTCATATTGGGATCAAAACCTTATTGATTTTAATAATGGATACAGCTTTAGTTTCTTATCGATTCATAATTGGTTCAAAATTGTATGACGTAAATGCTGAAGCATCTTGTTATAGTTTTTTAATGAGATCAAAGTTATTGAAGTAAATACTGATATAGTTTGCTATTGTTTGTTTTTTAATTTTGTTAATCTCTTAATCAAAGGAACTCGAACGCACAGTTTTGGATTTCTTAATGAAATCATGTCTGTTTCGTATAAATACTGATACAGCTTATCTTTTAGCATAAGTTTCTTATTATTTGAATATAAAACTGCCAATTAACTGTACATAAAATGACCGCTGATAATTTATATTTAGCGCTAAATTAAAGTAGGAATGGCTAGCAGTTATTTAAAATTAACCAGGGAAAACTGTATTTTAAATTGAGATTTTAAATTTAGCGCTCAAACTAGAATAGAAAATGACTACCAAGTATTTCAAATTAACACAGGAAATCTGTACACAAAACGGTTGCTGGTAATTTAAATATAGCGCTCAACTAGGATAAAAACTGGCCAGCACATATTTAAAATTATCTCGGGGAAACTTTACATAAAATGATCCCTCAGAATTTAAATTCACTTTATGCCAGGGTTAGAAAATGGTTACCAAGTACTTTAAATTAACCCCCACAAACTTTTTATAATATGGTTGATGCTAATTTAAATTTAATGCTAAAACTGGAATAGAAAATGTTTACCTAGTATTTACAATTAACCCCGGGAAATTGTACATAAACTAGCTAATGAGAATTTAAATTTAGTTTAGGGCACAGAAACTAAATTTACAAGCAAATTTTCATAAAAAAAATATATTTATTTTCATCTCTTTGTAAATAAATTCTAAAAAAAAAAAATTACTTATATCTATTTCACAACTGAGTTTCATTAAAAAACACATTTATTTACATCACTTTTAATACTGAATTTCATTTTTTACAACTGAATATTTATTTATTGTTAAAAAATAACTACTGAAAACTTTATACGGATCTGCTATAATCAATCCACCTTCGGCTTTGGCCAGGCTCTCAACCAGAACCATCTACACAACTCCATCCTAATCCATGTCCTACGCGTTCAAGCTCTATGACTTCTGCAACACAATGAACTGTCCTTTGGAAGGCGTCTTTATTTCTTCGATTGTCTTTCACCACCACTCTCAAACAAAGTATTCAATAGAAACAATCCAAAACCACAACAGGAATATAAAATTAACAGAAGCATTTAACATTTCTACAATCTTTAAATATCTCCATTAGAGATTTTATTAAAAGGTCATGTTATTAAAATAGCTTTTCGATCCCCATTAAGAATACAATAACATACTAAATCCGAATGAGCATTTATGTCAATACATTTTGTTCTCATTAAGAAACAATACAATACAATACAATACAAACTAAAGTTGTATCAGTATTTATGTCGAAGTAGTGTATCATTGAATGTTCTGAGACAAAACTTGGCAATATGCTAAAAGGTCAGGGTTAAGGCACGCTTTTTAAAAAGCGGAGAAAACCTGAAAAGGCGTAAAAATCAAAAACATCGTAAAAAAGCTTCCAGGTTGTTTCAGGCTCTGACCCTGACCTTAACCTAACTCCTGCCCGCAAACTTCTGACACTTTCCACGGTTTTCCCCAGAACATACATTTATTTAATACCCGTCAATAAAATTTGGTTCTCAATAAGATACAAACAACAAAAATCTAAAGTTATATTATTGTTTACGTCAATAGCTTTTGATCTCATTTGGATGCAAACAGCAACATGGGTTATCAGTATTTAGGTCAATAAATTTTTATCTCATTATTGCTTTTTCGGCTACCTGCAGGAAATGGAATACTAAACGATTCTGGAAATAGACTCATACCACTCTTAGAGCTGGCGATGTGGCGGCCAGGGACAATGTTATTGCAAGTGTAACGGAGACCCTTCCGTTGTCCACATGCCCCCTGCGATGGCAAGCATGTAGCAATGGTGCCCATGTATGTCGGTGCATAGGAGCTCTGAAAGCTTCGGTGAGTAGGAGCCTGGAGTCAGTGCAGAGACTGCGCATCCGCTCTCTGGCAGGACATATGCCGGTTCCGCCGGAGTACCGGATCGGACCTCCAAGGTTAGTAGCCCTGGAGTGGGGGTGTACCCCGGCGGCTAGCCTTACTACAGAAGGGATCAACCGTTCATGAATAATTGAACAACCAAACGTGGCAGAGGGTTCACGTAAACACCCTCGTCTAGAACCAGCCGTTTCGCCTGAGGCAAAACGGAGAAAGAGAGCAGAATCTAGGAAAATTGAAGTTGAGGCTAGGATAACCTTGCAAAAAGCTTTCTTCAAAAGCAACGTTCCAAAGCCAAAATACTTAGTTATTAAAAAGAATACGGTAATTTCTCGAAGGTGAATCCATTTCTCATTGCTCGAGAAATAACAAAATGTGCTGGAGGCCCTGTTAAGGAAATTAGAAAAACTTTCACGGGACTTCATGTAGAGACTGTAAATGATATACAGTCTCAGAAGATCCTAGGGCTGAAAAAGATTGGAGAACTGGCTGTACATGTCGATCTCCACGGTACGCTCAACACCTCAAGGGGTGTAGTCATCTGTCGGGATCTTCTAAATTGTTCGGAGCAAGAAATTGTTGAGGAGTTGTCATCACAAGGAGTAATAGAGTGTCGCCGATTGAACATGAGTAGGAATGTCGAAGTCCTACCTTCTGCCTCTCATGTTCTCACATTTAACCGGCCTACATTGCCGGAGAAGATAAGAGCAGGGATACATCGTTTGGATGTGCGGGCATTTATCCCGCAGCCAATGCGATGCTTCAAATGCCAACGCTTTGGCCACACCACTATCAAATGTGAGAGAACGCAAATATGCGTGTGCGGCGAAGAGGTGTATGAGGGAGAGCCGTGTAAAGAGTCTCCTACCTGTGTTAACTGCAGAGGACATCATTTCTGTAGATCCTGGAACTGTCCTGTATACTAAGACAAAGTAGCTGTGCAGGAAGATAAAACCCTGCAATAGGTCAGCTACTTCGAAGCAAAGAAGATCGTAAACGCCCGCAGACCTAGAGCAACAACAACCTATGCTCAGGCTGAGGCTGTTGTTCCAGTTGCTGTTGATGAGAGTGCAATCATCAACAAACTTGCACCGACCTTGGCTAGCTTAATTGAGAGGATAATTGAAAATAAAATGAAGCCTCTCAGCACTAAAGAACCTGTTAAGCCAAAAATAATTGTACAGCCTCCTGAAGACACATCTCCAAAACAGAAAGTCGCTCATGTACAAAATAAAACGGACACTAAACCTGAAATCCAAGTCCGTCTTAACGAGATTTTAGTAGATGAAAAGAAAGTAACAGCTACAGAGTCTGTTATGGAGGCTCCCTAGCCTCCTGTAACTGAAGTGGCCTCTAAGCTTCAGAGGCCACAAAAAATTTCACAGGGGGGACGAGTGTCCCCCCTTCCACAGGCGGTGACCGGTGCGACACCCGTGTCTGGGGTCGGCCAAGTTGCCGCCCTACAATCGGCGCCTGTAACCGGTGCCGATCCATGCCCGTCGTCGTCGGCGGCTTCGGTGGTCTCCGATTCGGAGACCGGAAGCTTCACGGGCGACGACCTTCTCCTCGAACACGATGCTGTTCATAAGATGGAGAAAAAAAGGACAAAAGGGTGGCCGAAAGGCAAACCCAGACGATAATATAATTTAAAATCAGCGAGTCGATAGTACAATGGAACATCAATGGATGTTTTTCAAACATCCATGAGCTCCAACGCTTGGTACATGATGTAGACCCCGATTTGTATATGTCTGCAAGAAGCGAATTTCCGCCGAAATGAAAATTTTAAATTAAAAGGATTCGATACATTTCGCGAGATCAACCGCCAAATATTAGAGTTAGAGGTGGAGTAGCCTAACTAACATCGACCAGAGCTATCGCCGAAGCTGTTGATGTAAATACAAACCTGCAAGCGGTCGCCATTAGAATGAATCGTCCGTTTCAGGTCACTGTTTGCAGCATATACTTTTGATTGGAATAAGGATGACATAGCAAGACTAATTTTTGAGCTCCCACCACCTGTTTTACTGGTGGGTGACTTTAATGCTCATAATTGTCTCTGGGGATCGGATCGAGTAGATCCCCTGCAGAAGAGAACTGGAAAGGTTCCTGATGAATTCAGAACTTATTATTTTAAACGACGGATCAGGAACCTTTTTCAATGCCAGAGATGGATCGACGTCCTGTATAGATCTTGCACTTATAAGCGGATCGATAGCACCGAGATACAGCTTCCATGTCTTAGACGATTTGCATGGAAGCGATCATTTCCCGGTGCAAATTGTAACTGATGTTACAAGAAAAAACATATCCCATCTCTAAAAGGTGGTTATTTGATAAGGCAGACTGGACGCGCTTCACAGCTAGAACGATACTCCCTAAAACAACTGAAGTTATCGGAGACGATGTCGACGCCATAACAAATACGATACTTAAGTCGGCATCGAGATTTATTCCCCAAACATCTGGGAAACTTACGAAACAACCCGCTCCATGGTGATACGAAGAAATAAGTGAAGCTATTAAAAGAAAGAAAAGAGTGTATAACGCCTTCAAGAAACGTCCTACACTACAAAATCTTATTGCCTTTAAAAAATACAGGGCGTATGCAAAACGTCTCATGCAATGACTCGAAGAAACGATCCTGGCAGCAATACGTGTCATCCATCGACAGAACCACTACTGCATCAGATGTTTGCAGGAAAGTGAAGGTGATTTGTGGGCGTAAAAATTTGGCGCCCATAACTAGCCTTCAAGTGAAGATGGAATTAAGGACATTCCAAACGAAATCGCAGAGCTATTATCCAAAATTTTTTTTGTGTTTTGACGTCAGAGGGGTCTGGTGATCGGGTGGGTGGTAGAGGAGGCAGGTTCAAGGTAGAGGTCATGGTTCAGGTCAAAGGTCAAGATTGTGCCAGACTCCCCATTTATACATTACTACAATACAATATAATATTGCATTATTATGGGGAACAATTAAAACATGATACTACCTATATTCTAAACTAAGTGTCTTTGTAAAATCCTTACAACTGGATCATAAGAAAACGTTTTTGTTTAAAAAATGTAAATGAAACCGGTCCGTTTAGTCAAGATTATGGCTTCAACATACTTAGAAAGAAAAATTTATAATAACTTCATTAAAATTGATGCTGTTATTGTTTTGAAGACACTTCAAAATGTATTATAAATGATAGTAATTTTTAAAAAAAATATCTTTTAATTCATTAAGATGTTTGTCAACTTCATTTAAAATTATTATTTTAGATAAAAAATAAATTGTTAAGTAGCGAAATTTAAAATTTAAAATTAGTTGAAAACATTTATTCCATGAAGTTAAAACTTACAAAAAACTTCTTTTCTTTTATGGTTCTTTAATTAAAGAAAAATACTTGAATAAAGTACCTAATTAACATATTTCCAAATTCTTTAATAAAAATAGTAATTTTAGTGTGGAAATCAATTGTTCAATTATTTTCATAATCCCGGCAATAAGCTTACTGCTGATGCACAATAACAGCTAAGAGGAAATATAGTGATTTACCTAAATACTTCATATCGAGGTTTCGTCTGTTTCAAGTTCTTTTAGTCCACAAAACAAAAACATAAAAAAGTTATAAATATTTCTGGAAGATATATTTATTTATTTGTCTGTAGTTTCATTAATGTCAATAAGATTCATTTAAATTCTTTGAAAACTTCTCAAACGTTTTCTGAATATGGGATATTGATGGCATTACATTCTATCGAAAAAAACTGGAATTAGTTATCATTTTAAATTTTTTACTTTTTATATAATGATCGTAAAAAAATTAAGCTTTACTACGTTGAAACTATTAAGTTATTTAAAATAATAAAGTTATAAGTCAATCAGAATTATTGATGGGAGGATGTTCAAGATTATCTCTAAATAATATTTTTTTAACTAAAAAAATTAAATTTGGTACAAATTTTGGCTATATATATGCCAGCGTTGGTTTGATTTACCAGTACATTTGAAAAGAGGGCATTACGGTAGCAATATATATTTTTTTTTATTACCAAAGTAAATAATTACTCCAATAAATAAATTTTTAAGCCTCAAAACACAAGCGAGCTAAATGTAGGATCTGTTCATAAAATATAGATTTTTTACACTCTATTTTTAAAACTGAAATTGCAATTTCCTTATATTACGTATATATAATAGAAAGTTTTTCTTTTGAGGAATTCCCATGGTCCCGCTTTGGAATTAATTTTTTTTAATTTTTGGGGCTTTATCTTTATTTTTGCAAATTCAGGCTATTATTAAAAATTTATTGCTACGTAACTGTCAACCAAGGAGGGTCAAAAGGACCCACATTTTTAATTTAGAACTTTGTTTTTTTCTAAATTTTACTTTTAATATTTCATAATTTTTAAGGTAAAAATTTGATTCAAATCCTGATATTTTTTTTAATTATACTCTAAATATTGAATAATTAAGTTATTAATATTTCAAAACTATATGTGATATCTGAATTAATAATCTGCCTAATCCGGGTAATTTATGTATATCTTCCCGAAACGTTTTTAATAAATTGTTCTTATATAATATGGAAATCATAACGTCTGCTATAAAAAGATACTTTGTAATGATTCTTTAACCGGATATTACCTGAAAAAGTAAATTAAATGGGTGTTATAGTTAGATGGGGAGGTTAAATATCTTATATCTTCGAAGAACGGGTGGTGATTTTGGCGCTTTGTGACATTAGAATAGATCAACGCCTGTCAAACATTTGTAATGCTACTTTTTCATTATTTCTCTCAAAATACTTTTAGCATACTCCAGTACGCTAAAATACTCTCAAAATTCTAGTATGCTATTAATACTCTCAAAATACTTCAGTATAGCTATAATAGTTAGACTAAAGGAGAAAGTATAGTGGTCATGTCAAAAATGAGAGTATTTTTGCAATTTTGTTTTGTTTTAAGCTAAAATTTATTCATCTAGATCAAAAAATGTAATGTGAACACCACATGAATTCCTTGTACGCCTATTAAATTTTTTACACATTTTTTGCTGCACTTCATGTAAACTTATTTCATTTGAGAGTGAGATACGATCCTCCAATTCTTTAATAAATTGGACAGTTACACATTCTTGAAATATTAGGCTTTATTAACATCAAGTATTTATACAATTATTAATCCAACAATCTTACATGAAATACTAGTATAGAATAAAAATTCATTTATTCCTCGTATTACTAGATCAGTATTATACGTATTTTCGTTAGTTGCTGAATAACAAAAATTTTAGATTTCTGGTGTGTCGTATAAACAAAAGGTAATAATAACAAATAAACTATTCCGTTTAGTGTACTCCTGTATACTGGTTATAAATGTTAATTTTGACCTAAAGATGTAAAATATTCAGTTTTTATTATTGGATTATTTGGTGAATAATCAAAAGTGAAAAAGAAACAATCATACATCAGTGGGGAATCTTGCGCAAAACCCAATTTCGTTTTCTTTATTTTAGCGAAACCTTTAATGAATCAAATTTATTACCTACATTGCATATATAAATAATCCAATAAATTCTTCTTTCAAAAAATCAACCTCCACATTTTTCATTTGAAACATGTTTTTTTATTTTTTTGCGTCATTTCCCTTCGGTTTAAATTCTATTAAAAAAATTATTTTACACTTTATACTTCATGTATACAGTTATCAACAACTGGCTAAACATTTTTTAAATTATAGACCCCGGATCTAAAATGCAGAAATTTTTTTTGAGAACTTTCATTTTCTTTAAATCTTTTAATTTCTATTATTAGAAACTTTTTCTGAATTTTTCTTCATCACTTAAACGGCTAATAAAATTAAAAGCTTCGACAACTGTATTTGTTCTGGATCCAAAAGAAGAAGCAATTTTTTTCATTACTTTCATTAAAGGTGTATTTCATTAAAGGTGTACTGCATTAATTAAAAAAAATTGTAATACTCTCGTTTTTAATTAATTTTTTGTTAGGGATTACTTCTTTAAAAATAAATTTTTTCTAGATTTTCCTTACAGAGTACGGAAGCCTATAAAATCAATTTTTTGTATTAGTAATTGCGGAATTTTAACGCTTAAATTTTATTTTGCTAATCATTACACACAAAAAAAGTGCCCTTGATAATTGAGCTCCAAAATTTTAAAAATATTTTTTTTATTTTTCGAGCTCAATATATACAACACTAATTTTGGTGAATATTAACATTAATCAAAGTATTTTTAGTAGGGGAAAATTGTGAGAGAATATATAATGACTTATTAAATCTCTTTTATTTTACAATTACATAGAATTTTTTACGATTTTATTGTTCTTACAACTTTGCTTAATTTTTTATTTATCTTTTTAAAATTTGTAAAACTTTTTATTTAATAATTTTTTAACATTTTTTACGATTTTTCAATACTACTTTTTGAACGGCGAAGACAGAATATGAGATATTTATTTTACGCTTTGCTAGTTTTTTTTTTTTTTTTGTATTATAGTGTATTTTACAAAACGTTAATCATTTATAAAACAGGTGTATTTATTAGACTGGAAAATTTTTTTCCCAAATACGGTCACTGTAATTTGATTCTCTTAAAATTAATTTATATGCTAATAAATAAATGTTCCTAAAAAAGTTTTTATTTATCATTCCTATTTACGAATATTTAAAATTTTTACTCTGCACAATTTATGTTACAGACAACTATATTATAAATGTTTTAATTAATTTTATTCATATTTATTAGTAAGCGATACGATTTAAATTAAAAAAAAAATTTCTTTTAATGCCGTGAATACATTTTATTTTTATATTTAAATAAACATTGATTAATTTATACCGTTTATCGCAGTTTTCATTCACTATTTTATTAAATTAGATTTATAATTTATTTCTACGAATCAAAAATTAATAAAAATACTAATATAATACAAATAATAAATAATTTTTTTACTAATCTTTGAAGTAATTTTTGACCTCCACTCCGTAATTTTCTGTTTAGAAATCCTGGTCAGGCTTGGAATTTTTTCACACTACGTAAGATTAATTTCTTATCACCCAAAGAAATAATGGATAGGGTGCTGTGATGCGAGGTAGGCCTGTAGATGCTGGAGACAGAATATAATAATTATATCCTTTTTGCAAAGAGATAAATATTAAATTATTTTAGCTTTAGAAGTTAATGTAATTTTGTATAATAAAAATATAAATGTAATGAATGGTATATGTTGTAATAATACAACTTTTAGAAAATTAAATTATTATAATTATTGGTGGAGTCTAGGTGGCCGCCTTCTCATCCTAGGGTGGGAGGACTCGGCTCGAAGTAATGAGTAAAATGAATCCCGGCTTAATCCTTGTATAAAGAGGGGTTGTATTAGTCAGTAGTCTGCTATCGAAGGTTTACTAAGACTGTCAGCGGAAGATCGGTTTCCGCGCGTAAATGAATTTCCATCTCAGAAAAAAAAGTGAAAGAGTAATTTTTAAAATCATCTTCATTATTATTGTTATTATGAAAAAAAAATTATTATTATATGTTATGATCAGATTGTTGTCAGTTACGTTTATTCGTATTCCTAGTGTGTATTTGTTAACGTTATGTGTACATAAGTGTTTTGTATTACCTGTGTTGAGTGCGCAATATACCAAGACTTAAAGAGTTTTTTGTACAAAATAAAATAAAATAGATAAATAATTATTATTATTAATATTTTATTGTTATTATTAGTAAATTATTAAATATGATAAACTTATTGAACATGGTTCCACTGGTATATATTAATAAAATAATTAAAAGTAATTAATGAGTGACATAATAAGTGTTAAGTCCTCGAGATCTTTCGGTTTTTTCAAACCATCATCAATATTATAATTAAGTCAAAAGTTAAAATACGTTTACATCTATGACTAATGGCTGTTTGCATGTTAATAGTATACTGAAGAGAATATAAAGGTACTCTAGTGGGTTGAAATGTGATTAAAAGAAAAACCATGTTATTAGGAATGATATCTTAGTTGTTATAATTATTACTTCTTTATGTTTGTATTTAATACTTGCTTAAATAATTTATATTCTTAAAAAAATTTCTGTTCATTAATTAGATTGTTTGGATTATTATATATGTGGATTAAAATGATTGTAAGAAATATCTAAAATTTTTATAAATGTATTTTGGATTGTAAGTATGGCCATTGTCTAAAATATCTTTAGCAAAATTAGAATTTTCGGGTTAATGGTTTCAATATTATCAATGTGTTCTTTTGCACGTATAGCAAATTTACAATTGGTCATACCGACATATATCATATCACAATCCTCACAACCCAAATTATATACCCACTGTTTGTTAAGGTTAGAATCATTACTTAATTGTCTTATTATGTCTTGTCTTAATTATCTTATTATAATAATTATTAATGTATTTAATTAATTTATTATTTGTAGTGTAAGCATCTGTTATATTAAATTTTTTATATAATTTTTTGACTATATGGAGTGCCTTTATTTTTTAAGTATATTTTTTCAGTTTTATCTGGTAATAATTTTACATTATTTATCTTACTAATTTTATTATTTATTCTATTTTATAATCTATTTACAGTATTAATATTACAATCGTTTGTAAGGGCAATAATTTTAATTATTTATATTTCATTGTTTAAAGAAATTTTTTCATGATTTAAATAATGTATGGCTTTACATAAAAGTGTATTAAAACAGCCATCTCTTGGGACAATGGATGAAATGAATTAGAAGAAGTTAATAGTTAGAATTAGTTAATTAGAAGAAGGTTTACGATATATTTCTAATTTTATTTTGTTGTTTATTTTATTGTTGTATATTTATATATCCAAAAAATTAAAATAATTGTTATTTTCTGTTTCCGTAGTAAATTTTATGTGTTTGTTAATTTTATTAAATTCATTTAATATTGTATCTGGTTCATCATGATTATTTAGATTATAGTATCATCAACATAAAGTTTATATAAAACTATTTTATGTTGGGTTAGGATTTTGTTGATATCTTCTAAAAATTGCCATTGACATAATTGCCAATAACGGTTCACCCATTGCTAAACCAAATGGTTGTTTGAAAAATTGATTATTAAAATTGAAAAACTACATTTGAAACATAAAATTTAATCATATCAGTTAATTCGTTTATATATTGCGTATTTAAATCTTTGTTATTTTTTAATTTTTTAATGATTGTGAACGATTTAATTATATCTATATTTGAATATATATTATATATACCTAAAGATATAATTTTTGTGTTATTAACTATGTTAATATTATGTAAAGGATCTACAATATTACACCCACTTTTTAAAGTATATGTATTATTTAATTTTATTAAATCTTTTATATATTTTCTAAAAATTTACTTAAAAAATATGTAGGCAAAAGGGTAAAATCAATTAATAGTCTTATTGGTGTATTGATTTTTGTATTTCAGGTAAAACTTTCATATTGGGAGCATATATATTAATAACTGTTTTTAATTTACTTTTTGATTTATCATCAGGTATAATAAATTTATATTTATTAATTAAAGATTTAATTTTTTTTATGTATATGTTAATGGGATTTTTGATTTTATAAAATTATTATCATTTAAAAACTGCATAGATTTTTCTATATATTGTACTATGTACATAATAACATGTACTTACAAACAATTATACAATAGAATAAATAATAAAATTAGTAATTTGTAATTACTAATACTAATTTTGTAAATGTAATTTAATAATACAATATTCAGACAAAAAAGAAAAAAATGTTGTATATACATAATTTTACTTCAAATTTATTTAATTTTTAACTATAATTTTTATCTTTTTTCTTTTCAGGTAATTTTTCATAAAAATGTTACCCTAAACAACAGAATTAATTAATAAAATATTAAACATTAATAAATATAAACACAAATTTGTTCACGTTTATTTTGCTTTTATTTAATTTATGATAAGGTAATTAAAACAAAACTCTAGAAAAAAAAATTAATAATTAGAATAAACTTCAACACATAAATTACTAAAAAAATAATTAAGAAAAAAACATTATTACTAAATAAATAATAACTTCTATACAAAGAAAAAAAGAAGTAAATTTATTCTTATTTTATATACATACTTGAAGATGTTCGCAGTAGTGTTTTCATTAAACAAACTTTATAAAAATAACTATAATCCTACTCCTAACACAGGAGTCGTGATAATTCCCACCAATAGAATGTATCTTGCTTAAGTGCTTGCGCATAAAGGCCATGATGAATCCCCTCAGTCTCTGTCCCTCATGCTCTATCTCTTCTTCGTCTCAGTCAATCTCTCACTCTGTGTGTGTGTGTGTGTGTGTGTGTGTATATGTATATTCATTGAATACTAACGTTTACATGTTTAACGGGTATTTCGCAAAACGTTACATTTTAGGATCCAACGAGTTCATCTAGCAAAAAAAAAAAAAACAACATATAAGTATATATGTGCATACGTATGTGTCGCACTGCTTTTTCCCTTATATCTCAGGATTGACCTAATCGATTTTCTTCAAATTTGGCTCAAATATTTATATATGTGGAACATTGATTATATATATATTTTTATTCGTTAAGGTGGTGGAGAGAAATTGCGAAAAATCTATTTCGATTTTCTTCAGAGCAATTAGATAAATCTTTATTAGAGAAAATTTGTATCCTAAAATGCACATATAAATAACCCAAGTTTTTTCAAAAAGAATCAACCTCCCCTTCTTAAAATTGCAGTTTTTTTATTAATCCATATGTTTTTTCATAATAGAACATTTCTTAAAAATGTATTTATTTTATTTTAATTAATATGCCCTTATTCCATATCAAACTTTTTTTAATCGTAAAGTGATGTGATAACACAATAGACATTTTTTTTCTTAATACCATTTCTTTCATCTTTTCATTTCCATTTTTTTTCAGAAATATATATACATATATATATTTTTTTTTTTTTTTAATTATACATATATATATTTTTTTTGTGTAATTATTAGTTGTTTATCCTTGATGAGTTAATTCACCATTGAAGCTTAAAGAAAAGCTTGTACGTGGGAATATGAAACGGAATTTTATAGCGTATGAAATATACCATGCCTGACCGGTATTCGAACTCGGAAACCTCGGATAAAAGGGTTTCTTTTTTAAATTTTGTTAATAGTTGATCCCAAAGAAAACCCAATCTTACGTCAACAAATATGATTTATATGAAATAGAAGATTAAGAGAATATACGCTTGTAATAGAAGAAAAGTTAGAAATAATATATAATGTTATATATATATATCATATTATATATATATATATATATTATATATAACATATATAATATATATAAATATAGTATATATTATACTATATGTATATTATTAATTATATATATATTATTATTATTATTTATTATATATAATATTAAATAATATTTTCTATAATATATAGAAAATAGTTTAACATTCTGTAAGCTGGGAACGTTATATCCAAGTATTATATCCACAATAAAATTTTTCAGTGAAGTAATAAAAATATCTAAATATTTTAATTATCGATTACCATTAGAACCTAAACAAAATAATATAAGAGAATATAGTTTTAATAAAAAAAGAAATCTAAACGGAACTTAAAATTTCTAAACGGAAATCTAAAATTTAAACTTACGAGTATCCCTCTGAAAAATAAATCATATGATATAATCTTTAAAAAATAAATTTCATCTACGAATCGCCTATATATAAGATGTAGAACAGAGAAAAATTTTAATTGAGAATAATTCGAAGTAATTTTTAAAGTTTTCAATTTTGTTCACATCACAACCCAGAACTCTTACTCATATTAATTATTTAAAATACAAACATGTAAAATAATTTTACATTAAATACATGAATATACTAAGTTAAAAAAAGTTACAAAATAAATAACATTTTAGAAGACATAATTCAAAATTATTTGAGCATATATTTACGTAAACGTTGGAGGAGATGAGAGCAGGTTTGCGCATATATCATGCCATCCATACTCTGAAACTACTTGATTATTATGCAAGGCAAAATCGTAGGGGAATGCTGGTATTCCCGGTATTTTACAGATTTTTTTGGACTGACAATTGAAATATAATTTCAGTTCCAAACTACAAAACAACACTTAGGTACTATCGTTGGCTAGTCTGATATAACTTATATAATTTATGTTACATGTAAAATTACTACTCGTATGATCGAACTTAAACCTCGATCAAGCATGGCATTTTTTGCTAGCTACAAAATTTTCATTTTATATTCCCACAGCATAAATGTAATGAAACTAATTTATTTCAATAAATATTCGTTCTCTAATAATATAAAATTATATTCTCTTTGCAATTTTAGGGAAGAAGTAGATGTGATCCATCTTTTGGTCAAATGTCCAGCTCTATCTGAATTTCGGTGTAAACTCCTTGAAAAAAGGGATTTATCCTTAGGTGAAAGGAATAAATTTGACAAAAGAAATAAAAAAGTAAGAAAATTGAAGTTCATTAAAAATAAAACTAAAATGTGGCAGATTTTAACTAGGTATAATCTGAAACAAAATTCTCTATTGCAAAACAAAAAAATTACATATTAAAACAATAACATACACACCACGCGCGCGACCATGTACTATCTGAATTATGAAAAAATTTAAAAACATCAGAGTAAATTTAATATTAAACTAAAATATAAATAAGTGATTCAAAAAGAATGTGAAATAATGCTAAAATTTATTCCAAAAACTTGTTCAGTTAGTTGTGGTTCCGTTTTATTTAAAATAAAATATATTACTTTTTTCATTTAAAAAATTTATTCTCGTTCAATACAAGTCTCATTGTTGATTTGGTAGACATCTCACGTGAAATCAATTTCTGCTCATGACTAATGAATTGGTCAAGTTGACCCAAATATATGGCGATTATGTTTCCCAGATTCTCTACTATTTTATCAGGTCGTGCGAAAGAAATATCAGATAATATAGGTTTTACAGATTCTGGTAATAACACTGTTTAAATGATTTTCTTGTTTCTGCTAATGATGTTTTCAAAGATGACATCTGTATAATTAATTATTTAAACCGATAGATCTTTGAATAATCTTTTTCTACGTATAAACGAAATATTCGTATGTAATAAAAGAAAAAAAAGCTTTTTAAGATTTTTGTTAGGTAGTTAAGGTAAATCAATATAATATAGAAATTAAATATCCGTTATTATTTTAAATATTTTTTTTACCTTTTAACACGTTTCTTGATAAAATTACGTTACGTAACTTGGCTCTGACTTCCTAGCGGCAAATCATATTACGATAAAAGGTGAAAATAAAATAAAATAATTTTATTTTCACACTTAGAACACCTTTAACGTCAACGTAGAATATTTTTTTTATATTTTTTTTTTTTTTTTTTTTTTTTTTTTTTTTTTTTTTTTTTTACAAGAGTTAGCTGTTTATTTCAGATTGATATTTCTTTTTTTTTTTCTTTCGAGGTCTCCCGACGAGATCCCCCACCACGAATACGATTGATTTATCCCCGTGTATAGCTTCGCCAGTAGTCCCTTAAAAATTAATACAAATAAAGGAATTAATCTACACTCAAAAAAAAAATAAATAAATAAATAAATAACAATAAAATATAGAATTAACTAATACAAAACAAGTCTATTAAAATTTCTTTACGCTACCAAAAATATTATTCATCGGGCATGGTTCTGTATCCATCACGGTGGAGAATTTTAGCAGGTTAATTAAGTGCTTATATTTTGGGTTTATTGTTTTGTTTATATTTGTTGTTTTTCTAAGATGTTTAATTCCTTAATTCTGAAATTTTTAAAATTTTGTTTCCTTTTAGTTAAAATCTACCATATTTTATATATATATATATATATATATATATATATATATATATATATCTTCTTTTTTTTAATGAACTTCAAAATTCTTACGTTTAGCTTCTGTATATTTCATTCATATCATTTTAATCATAATCAATTCTCTACGAGTTTTGTTTAAAATATTTTATTTCACACCAAACATAAAATAGTGTATTTTTCGACCCTAATCTCAAAAAAAAAAAACTGCAGATACAGTCCAGGTACCTACTTTATTCGATTTTTCAGGTAAAAAACAATAAGAAATCACTAATCCTGTACCTTAATTAACTTCCTAAAAATTTCAGTATACCTCATTTCATTGGGGGTAGCTAAAATCCAAACGAAAAATTTCACTAGCTGTAACTCATAAACGAAGAATTTTAGGGCATATGTTTATATCAACTTTATCAATTATTTTCACGAGTAGAATAGGATATGAAAGTACCAGGAGAACTTCGTGATACACTCTGTATATATACTTATTTATTTATGTAGGCCTCTTATAAAATTTGTAGTCAAAAATTTCCAAAACTAGTAGACCAATATCATTGACATTTAGATATAATATAGTTGCATATCAGAGTCAAGGAGATTGTGTAATGGTGTACTTTTCTTACCCGGTTATGTAGCGAGTCACTGTGGTGAATGAATTTAATTAAACCTGATGATTGTGCGCAGGGTCTACTCGCGTTAGTTTTAGTTATTTCATCAAGTTACGGTTATAATAATTTAATTTTCTTATAAACTGAAAATATATTTTAATATTAAATATAAAAAAATTTTACCTCAGTTTTTTTATTTATTTTATGTTTTGTTTATTTCTTGCGAAAAAATTATACAAAATAAAATGACGAAAAGTCGGTCTTCTTGTGCAGTTTTGCGCGAGTACTTTTATATTTTTTTTATTAAAAATAATTATATAAAGATTTAGAAATAAAACACTGCTGAGAAATAAGGATTCCTATACTTATATTACGAAGATAATTGTTATATCGATCAGCAGAAACTAAATATATCCAGTTAAAATATCGAAAACGTTTACATATATCACATTTTCATTCCATTATACTATTTTACACATTTTCATTTAATTATACTATTGCAAAACTCTTAATCAAATATTCATAGTCAAAGAAATAAAACTGACAAAGTTAAAAGGATTTCTTTAGAGACAATATTGAAATTTCTTAAGGAACTTGTACATAAAAGTGACAATCTTAAGTTTTGTTTTTTAGTACAAATGAAAATTACAAAGTATTCACAAATGAAATTATTTTTAATTCGCAAGATTTACTATTCTAGTTTAAATTTTATTTTAAATCTTGCTAAATTATAAACCGTATACTATTTAAAATTCCAAGTAAAATCAATATTATAATATCCGATGATTTTTAAAGTTATTTTTGTAAGTAAATCTGATTTGATGACAAATAAAATAACTCAAATTTGAGCTAGCCGATCTATATTATACTTTTACTTATATTTCCCAACGAAGAATTAAAAACTCCTTTATACTACAGTATTTTTTTTATAAATTCCCATTAAAATAATTTTTGGTCCTAAAAGAAATAGGTTCTTCAAATCATACGTAAAAGCAATATTACCTCCTAACGAAACCCATTCAGATATATGACACTCAGATTTTTTATTATGCTAACAACAAATTACATTGTTATATACATATATACATATATATTTATATTTATTACATATTTTTATTATTCCTCCTTAATAAATAATTTAATTATGAATAATAAGATAATAGGTATGGAGTAACACAGCAGTGATCTTTCTTTACATGTATGATTATAACATGGTGGCACGTGAACAAACGTATAATACAAGATAACAGTTGTTATTAGGATTCTCAGTGCGATAAAACAATACAAAACAAGCCTATTAAAATTTCTTTATGCTACCAAAAATATTATTCATTGGGCATGATTCTGCATCCACCGCGGTGGAAATTTTTAGCAGGTTAATTAAGTGCTTATATTTTGGCTTTATTGTTTTGTTTATATTTGTTGTTTTTCTAAGTTGTTTAATTCTTTAATTTTAAAATATTAAAAATTCTGTTTCCTTTTGGTTAAAACCTACCACATTTTTATATATATATATATATATATATATATTCAATAAACTTCCAAATTCTTACGTACGTTTGTGTTTAGCTTCTGTATATTTCATTCATATCATTTTAATTATAATCAAATTCTCTACGAGTTTTGTTTAAAATATTTTATTTCATGCCAAACATAAAATATTGTATTTTTCGACCATAATCTCAAAAAATACTTCACATACAGTCCAGGTATCTACTTTATTCGATTTTCAGGTCAAAAACAATAAGAAATCACTAATCCTGTACCTTAATTAACTTCCTAAAAATTTCAGTATACCTCATTTCATCGGGGGTAGCTGAAATCCAAACGAAAAATTTCACTAGCTGTAACTCATAAACGAAGAATTTTAGGGCATATGTTTATATAAACTTTATCTATTATTTTCACGAGTAGAATAGGATATGAAAGTACCAGGAGAACTTCGTGATACATTCTATATATATATGTATATATTTACTTATTTATTTATGTAGGCCTAATATAAAATTTCTAGTCAAAAATTTCCAAAACTAGTAGACCAATATCATTGACATATAGATATGTTGTAGTTGCATATCAAATTCAAGAAGACTGTGTAATGGTGTATTTTTCTTACGCGGTTATGTAGCGAGTCACTGTGATTAATGAATTTAATTTATTATTTTTAGTTATTTCATCAAGTTACGGTTATAATAATTTAATTTTCTTATAAACTGAAAATATATTTTAATATTAAATATAAAAAATTATACCTCTTTTAGTTTTTTCATTTATTTTGTTTTATTTCTTGCGAAAAATTATACAAAATAAAATGAAGAAAAGTCGGTCTTCTTGCACAGTTTTGCAGGAGAACTTTTTTATTTTTATTATTAAAAATAATTATATTAAGATTTAGAAATAAAACATGATGAGAAATAAGAATTCCTTTTTTTATATTAAGAAGATAATTGTTATATCGATCAACACAAACTAAACATATCCAGTTAAAGTATCGAAAACTTTTTCATATATCACATTTTCATTCCATCTATACACAACAAATTTAATTATACTATTGTAAAATTCTTAATCAAATATTCATAGCCAAAGAAATAAAACTGATAAAGTTAAAAGGATTTCTTTAGAGACAATATTGAAATTTCTTATAGAACTTGTACATAAAAGTGATAATCTTAAATTTTGTTTTTTAATACAAATGAAAATTACAAAGTATTCACAAATGAAATTATTTTTAATTCGCAAGATTTACTATTCTAGTTTAAATTTTATTTTATTATTAATTTTAAATCTACTTTTTCTTCTACTTTTTTCTTTAAATCTTGCTAACTTATAAACCGTATACTATTTAAAATTCCAAGTAAAATCAATATTATAATATCCGATGATTTTTAAAGTTATTTTTGTAAGTAAATCTGATTTGTTGACAAATAAAATAACTCAAATTTGAGCTAGCCGATCTATATTATGCTTTTACTTATATTTCCCAATGAAGAATTAAAAACTCCTTTATCCTCTTTATACTACAGTATTTTTTTAATAAATTCCCATTAAAATAATTTTTGGTCCTAAAAGAAATAGGTTCTTCAAATCATACGTAAAAGCAATATTACCTCCTAACGAAACCCATTCAGATATATGACACTCAGATTTTTTATTATGCTAACAATGTAATTTAAGCTTGGTAAAACTTTCAAACTAAAATTTTCCTTATCAAAACTTACCCATATTTCGTCGCTAATTACAGGAGTATATTACAATCCGGCGAATAAACACAAAATACTCCAATTACTGATACATCGAAAATATGAAACTGAGAGCAAAAGAAATCTCATATGAAACTGAATTGTTAACTATTCGATAAAATAAAATTAATCTGTTTTCAGGTAAAATACATAAATATATATATAAATTCATTTTTATTTATGATAGATATTAGCTAAAATGAAATACATTTTCCCTGTTAAATATATTACCATATATATACATAAAAGTTATTTCTTAATAATATTTCTGTTTTTAAATACAAACTTTTAATTTATTACACGTACAACATTTTTACATATATAAATATTCTGTGTATAATTTACGTTTATTATATAAACTGTTCAAATACAAAGAGTAAAAGACTCTTTCAAATAAAAAATTAGATGTTCATTCCAACGCAGTAAGTAGTAGGATGTGTGTCAGATATGTATGCTAACAACGCAAGTTCGAGACTAAATAAAATATACAGAACTTTGGTCTACTTCGTTTGTAGCTGGTTAGTGGTTTCAAAATTTCTATTTGTTCTTTAGTTTGTATTTAACTCAATTTTTCATAACGCATCCATGCGGATGCGTTATGAAATTCATTTTTCATTTATTTACCCTTTTTGATTCATAAGCTTGAAGCTTGTGCGTAGGATAACGAAATGGAATTTTGTAGCGTATGAAAAAATGTATGCCTGATTGGGATTCGAACTCGGGATCTCCAGGATTTTGTTTCCTTTTTTGTAGGATACTTCGTAGCTAAATACTTTTAATTTCAATCATCACCATAAAACTGGAATTTGGTTCCTTAATAGAAAATAGCCATTGTAGAGGGTTATGATCGGAGAATATATTAAATTTTCTTCCGTCTATGAAATCCCTGTAACCGTCTTAAATTCCTTTACGCTCCTACCGCAGACCACTACACTAGAGCTGCATGAAGAAAGGTCGACTTGACAGTGGACATCAGCATTTGTCTTTTGGAGATGCGCGAAGCCGCTTGAGTTGTCAGCGATTGGTTGAACTCCTTGAGCGTCCTTTCGGCTTTACAACACGCTTTGACTCCGGTTGACTGAAGCAACAAGAACTGTCTGTTTGAATTCCCAAGTATTTGACTCAGTTCTTAAACTGTAGAGGCTGATCGCCTAGCTTTAGATTTATCTGTCCCACCACTCTCCTTCCAGTAAGAGTAGTATACTCGCATTTGTGTGGAGCTAATGTAAGGCCATGCTCCTGTATCTAAATATTAATCATGTCTAGCGCCTTATTTCTTTTGGTCTCAAGCTCGGCATCCGTCCTTTCACTAACCAGTACGGCAATGTCATAAGCTGTCATAAGCAAAAGCAATCGTCTCAGAACCGTTCAGCAGAGGAAGGCGAAGCACACCATCTTATGCCAGTAGCCATAGTAATGGGCACAGTACTGATCCCTGTGGCACACCTACTGACATCTCAACCCCTTAGGGAAAGACACTCCAACCCCTTGTGACGCTCTAGGGCACCACACCTCCCCCCGTTCCTAGCCCTGATGGGCTTTAACGGCAGCACACTTACTGACTGCTGAAATCGCAGGGCCCCTCCTTGTATATTAGCCGTCACCCAGCAGTCGCTAAAATATTCTCCCTGACGTTTCAGGTAGTCGCTGATTCCTTTGTGCCGAAGCGTAGAGATGATTGTCGACCATGGCACACTACCGAACGCTTTGCGTATGTCGAGCATAATGAACATCGGCATGCGCCTGGTCCTCCATGTCCCCTGTCTCGTGGTGACGACCACCCAATTGACCACCTTCGTTACTGCCTGTATTGTTGACCGTCCTATCCAAAATCCGTATTGGTTAAGGTGGATGCCGACGCCCACCTACAACTCCTCAACTATGATGCCAGCATCCTTTCGACTGATTTGCTGACATTGTTAATAAGACATAACGGACGATATTCGACATCTTGACCATCTCTAGAGTGCTTGGGAAGAGAGACTAGGCGCGATTCCTTCCAACAACCTGGGAAGCATTTGTTTTCAAGACCGTAGTTCAGTACATCTGTCATTTCCCATGGCACTTTCAACATTATACCCTTCAAAACCGCCGCCGGGATGCCATCTCGGCCGGGACTCTTCTTGTTGTTCAATTTGGCTATAGCCTTAAACACCTCTTCTTGTGAGAAGCGTTTTATCTCGCAATCAGTAACAAAAGTTTGGAAATCTGTTCGCTCGCTTGCTCCTCCGTGAGGACGCGCAATCGTCTACCGAAACGTTTCATCGCTATTTGATAAGCCCACCTCCACGGGTCTGCATCAAAGTCTCCGCAGAACTCACGCCATTTTTCAGTCTTAGTTTGTTTAATGTCATAATTGAGTGAACGCCTACAATTCACATAATTGAGCGCTGCCGAGTAAGCATCTTTAGATCTTCTATCTCTGCTCGGTATCTGAGATATCTCCTAGATTATCAGTTATTCCTGAACATCTTGTTTGAATGTTCTGCCGTCACTGATTTTGTCCGTCATTTTCGCGACCAATATAGCCACCTGCGTTTAAGTGAATCTAGTGGGTCTCTGGATATTGGCTGTATGAAACAATATATCGTATATCTCCAAAAGCGTGGCCAAATAATGTAGTCTGTAGTAATTTAGGTAATTATGTACTAAAAAAATGAACTGTGTTTAATTTCAAAAGTAAGAAGGTGAGTATTTGAGTATTGCGCATGCTTCACTAGGTGCCTAATACCCATCTACAGGCGGAACCTGTGTAGGGATGGTCTTATCCCCTCCTAACGCTAAACTTTTCACATCAACCTCAGTTTTACGCGTAGTCCGAAATTATATCTTGCTGAATCAAGTCGGCGCATCCGAGCTACCAAACTGGTAATTATTAATACATGTCACACATATTTCTTAATTAAAATGTATTTTTATTAGAATTTATATATATATATATATATATATATATATATATATATATATATATATATATATATATATTAATAACGCGTACTTATATTTTACATCTAATTTAGTACATGCCTGATTTAATATATATATGTATAAGAAAATTGAAAATCTAATAATTTTTTATTTAAAAAAAAATCATTGATACCTTCTCTCTTCAACTTAGCACAAAAAAACATTACAAATTTTTATCACTGATTCAGTTTTATCTATAATCAATATTCTTTCACTTGTTTACAGATTATTAATAATTTAACTTTTTTTTTTCTAAAAATTGAAATGATTTTAGAAATAATGATCTTAGAAATTCTCCTTTTCTGGGCTATAATATTTTACTTGAAATATTATAATTGTTTATGAATTTTTAGTGAAACGATTTTAAAGAACCTGACAAGTATTGCATGACTTTCCCGGCTACAAATAATAAACATTAAATTAGTTAGAATCAAAGGAACAAAGCAACAGAATCTATACTTTCTAAACATTTTCTAGAATTCTATTCATACGTAGGTTAAGCATTATAAATTTGTTTAAGTAAAGTTTTCTGTAAATCTACTTCTATTTATTGTAAACCTACTTCAATAAAGGCTAAAATATGAAAAAAACACAATTCTGCATTTTCAGTTCATGGTCAATAACTTAAAAAATTTTAGGCATTTCCTGATAGCACTATATATGAAGTACAAACTCTCAAACATGTTTTGAAGAATATTAGCAAATATGCTCAAAATTTTGGGAAATAAAGCAAAATAATAAAATACATAAATTTCAGTTTTAAGAGGTGGGGATTGATTTTTTAAAAACCATTTTTGGATTATTTATATATATGTTTTGTACATATCAAATTTGCTTTAATAAAGTTTTCTCTAAATGCTTCTGAAGAAATCAAAATTGAATTTTTTGTGATATCCTCCACCCTCTAAACGAATTTTAAAACATACATATTTGTAAAACAACGCAATACCCCATTTTTCGTACGACCACCAGAATATTTTCTTTAATATTCTAGTTGTACTCGCCAAGAAAGTAAAAGAATCAATAATTAAATATCCAAAACTTTCTAAAGATATTTGTAATTGTTATATTTATATTTTTTTAAACTTTATTTCATAACTGATTTAGCAATTACATGTTCATTTCATTTCCTTAATAAAAAATTATTTTGCTTTTTATAGTAAAGAACTGAATTTGTTTTATTTTATTTTCGCATTGTTGTCCAACGGAGCAAGCAACAGATGAAAACCGTTTTTTTACTATATTAATTTTATACAAATTAAGTGGTGTTGCAATTTATTAATAATAAATAGTAATAATATAATAATTCTTATTATTTAAAATTATTATTGATAAATATACATATTTATCACAATAAAACTCTTCGTGTTTAGTATACAAAATTGACTTATGTAAAAATCTAAACTTATTTTAAGTAGTCTACTGCAATAAAAAAATAAAATCTTTAAAAAAAGAAATTTGAAAAAATGAAACGATTGAATATATTCATAAAAGAAGAAGCATAAAAATATTAATAAAAACTATTTATTCATGTATTACGTATTTGTATATATATATTTTTTTTTTTTAACTAAAAACACATATATAATTTTAATTATCATCTTACCGTACATTTGTCACACGAATTTCCTATTTGATTCGTTGCATCAGTGTATCTCCATCTGCAGGGAATAAAAATATTCACAATTACGTTTGGTCAGTTTTACATAAAAAACATACATAATATCGCACCTTAATATTACATTCTGTGGTAGTATAATATGTAATGTTATATCACCCACTACAATATAACATATAATATTATGTAATATTGTGGTGTGATAATATGATTTTGTTTTTTTATTATGTGAAACTGACAATCGTAATTGTGGATATTTTCATTCCCTGATGATGCTGATACACTGATGCGGCGAAACATGTAGGAAATTCGTATGACAAAAGTATGTTGACGATAATTTGTTTTTAATAAAAAAAGAACTATATATATATAAAGACCATACGATAAAAAATTGTGCTCCAATAGTTAATATATATAATTTAGTATGTAAATTTAATATATGTAAGCACTATTAGAGAAATGTTTTCCTGTAAAAAATAATATTAATAATTATTATAACAATTATATTATTATAATTTATAATATTATATATATATATATATATATATATATATATGTATTAGGTATATATTTTATAATAAAATAGTATTTTTTTATTATAATTATTATATAATTAGCAATCATTAATGATCATTTAATGAAATTTGTATTAATGTTATTGTAATTTATATTTTGCAGGATTAGAAGACCAATGGATGATGATGGTAAATGTTGATGACAGCGAAAATCCCAACGAAATTCAACCTGTCGCATACCAGCCAGAGCAAGAAGGTCAAGTGGAGGAATATAATCAGCAGACGAAGCATTCAAATTTTGAAGGTAACACAGTAGTAAAAATACCAGTTAGTTTTGGAAAAAATAAAATTATATTAAAATTAGTAAAAAAATAACCCCCATAAAAACATTAAAACATTTTGTTAACAAGAAAATTAAGATAATGATAGAAATATCTGATAATAATTTTTCAATTATATTATTATTAATTTTATAAAAAAATATTTAGTTCCTAATATAAAATATAGTCTGTATTTTGTAAATACAGCAACTGAAGCAGAATATTTAAAGTAAAAACAGTTACAATTAGTAAGATATGCAAATAAAATTTTAAATATATTAGAATGAAAAAGAATTAAAGAAAATAATAAACAATTATCATATAGATGAATTAATCATAGAGGATAACAAGACAATTTTCAATAAATTAAACAAACATATTTTTATGTATATGTAAATAAATTAAATACAACCTTACCAACAATTCGTACGCAGTCTCTTTTCTAGTACTTTTGGTTATTCGAACATCCTCAGGAAAAGTTATTCTATAATTTATATCGTTAAAATTAAATTACGTAAAAAGTAAAAACTGAAGTATAAGCTAAAGTAAAAAATAACCATTCCTTCATAATAAAATTTGATAAAACAAATAGTCCCGTCATATTTCAAAATGAGGCATATACTTAAAAAGCAAATCAATTCATAAAAGATAATAATTTTAAAGAAATAAAGGATCCTACCCTAAAAATTAAAAAAGACATCATCTAAAATTAATAAATGTAAATATATTTTTAGGGATACCCATAATAAACCAAAATTTAATTTAACCAATGTTCACACCGTCATATTCAAAGCCTTTCTCAAAACACATAAAGAAGGCTCGCAATACGTCCACTTATAAATTTTATCAATTCACCCACATATCAACTGAGCAAATTTCTAGCTAAAAATTGAAAAAAAGAATTAATTAAAATAATAAATACAATCTAAAAGATAGTTATGAATTATTAAATATCTAAAATAAAAATAAACAGATTAACTAAACTCATAACCGTGGACGTAAAAGGTATGTACACTAATATTGATGCAAAAGAAAATATAAACATTATATATATATATATATATATATATATATAACCGATTATCTAAATCAAATTTACATATTGATAGGATAAATTAAATAACCGATTTACTTAAACTATGCTCTAATTTTAACTTCTTTAAATTCAACAGTAAATAATACCGGCAAGAAAATGGACTTATTATGTGATCACCCCTCTCAGCTATCATGGATATTTATATGGATGAGTTTGAAAATACATTTTTACCCAACGTTTTTAAAAATTACTAAATCCTTTTACATAAAAGATACGTTGATATTTTAATTATTATAAAATAAAAATACAAATAATGACATAAATATATTTTTTTTTTTATAAAATTAATGCAATAAATCACAATATCAATTTTACAATAAATCATGAAATTAATAAATAGTATTAACTACTTAGATGTGATCATTGAAAAAAGTTGTAATAATACTTTAAAAATCGATATATAAAGAAAACCAACAACCTAATAAACCATAATACAAGCTAATTCATCTCATCCATGGAGTCAAAAAATGGCAGCTTTTAATTCTCTAATCTATAGAAAACTATTAAATATCTTTTATATACTTGTTGTATACTAACATCATTGTTATTATAAATTAACGAATGAACTATCTATTATTAATTTACCTTTACGTTGCTTCACACTTGTTTATTATAAAGTTAATGGGAGTGCAAGACCAATAGATTTATAAAAATATGTGCTAAATTTTACAGCGTTCATATTACGTTCTACCAGCGCATAGTGTATTTGCGTTGTTGTTACTTTTAAATTGCCAATTTTCGACCTACTTATTAATTCAGTTGATTGAAACGAATTTTAATTATTATTTTTAAAAATTAAATGTACTAACAAAATTATTTTTAAAATTAAATGTAACTAAATAATTATTTGTAGCATCATACGCTGTTCATATTTTAGCCTGTTAAATAATACAAAGAATTTTCATATTTTTGTAGTAACATGTTTTCGAAAAACTTCAGTCGTGTAATTATAAGCTGAAAGTAAACTTAGTATTTACTATTTAGTGGTTTGCATCATTCTAATGACTTTAAAGATATATTTTTTTTTATTGTACAATGTTTTACTTTGTGATAATGCAACAATTCTTAGTAAAATTATTTATTTATTTATTTTTTCTTTTCCAGATTAAAATAAAATAATTTGTTTTAAAACATTTTTAACAAAACCAAGTATTGTATAAAATTTTGGAAACGGTTTTCAAATACAAAAATATTTAATCAGCACTTCTGTTTCAGGTAATATTAATTATTAAATTATCGGTATTTATTTAATAATTTATTTTATAAAATGTGTTTGCAAAAAATAAATAATTTTGCGTAACGAATATGTACGCAGTTGATGAACAGGATGATGATGAGGAAGAAGTATGTGATATTTGTTCTAATATCAGTTCTGAATGTCAAA
Source organism: Lycorma delicatula (assembly GCF_047948215.1). Taxonomy (NCBI): domain Eukaryota; kingdom Metazoa; phylum Arthropoda; class Insecta; order Hemiptera; family Fulgoridae; genus Lycorma; species Lycorma delicatula. The sequence continues at coordinate 32,188,539 of NC_134466.1, forward strand.
CCATGTAGGACTTGGTTCCGGATGACCCGAGATAGACGATCAATTTGATGAATGTGAACGATTATTTCCCGATTATTTAATAGATATGGTATATGAATCTTTAGATCGTGAAAAATGTGAAAATTAAGAAGAAATAGAAGTAACTTTTGCAGTTAGAGTGATAGTGGAAACCCCCATTTCATTTTCAGAAATATTCCATCCGCTACACTGTGATGGCTGGAGTGGGATTTCATATTTTAAGAAATAATTTAAAATGAATTCACTAATAATCATAATATAAAATATAACAATTTTAATTAAAAATTTTATTTTTTCAGTATTATGCACTTATGCAGAATCGTGTCAGAATGAAATAATTGCATTGTGTGATGAAAATTTAACAACCAATAGAATTCAATATAATTCTCACATGCTATTGTAGGTGATTTTTATGTACTGATGTTCTTCAGCTAGTTTTTTTATTTCACATTTCAACCCTTAGTTTACTTATTGACGAAGTTGAGAAAATTATTAATCCAAAAATCTAGGCGCTCTTACAAAAAATAAATATTTAAATAATAAATTCGTTTTTAAACAGTCGTGCAAGAAGAGTTTTTCTTTTCGATGATGAAGAGGATGTGCAGTTAGTCGGTCAAGTTGATAATGCTAATATCTTGCGAGGTATGAAAGCTACTGAGCAGTAGTATGTTTTGTTTACATTCAATTGCAAATTGCCACACGATTGGGCCCCCTCACTTACAGCTGAATGTAAACAGGTTATTTAAACACATTAAAGAATCCACCGAGGTCTCTTTTCACAAGTTAAATTCTCACCACAAAAACGTCTATCTACCACAAAAAGTGCTCCAAAACCAAATGACTAAATCTAATGGATATTGTACCCTTTTGATTGACTTTGTATAGGATATTTTGTTGACTGGAATTCTAACAATTTTTTAGATTCTTTAAGTATCTTAAATTACTAAATCTAGTGGATGTGTACCCTTTGAAATGATTTTATATGAATTTTTTTGTAGTGAAGATCTTCACCAACACTGCATTTGACAACGTCGCGCAATAGATTTGACAATGTCGTCGCATAATAATAATACGTTGTTTATTTTATTATTTCGCGCGGTTTTTCTGTATAGCAGGAAAAATAAAAAAAATAATTGTTCTAATTTTATTTTCCTGTTTACCAAGAAAAAATAAAAATAGTTTTAATTCTAAAGAGATACGGCAACACCGCAATAATTGTAAAATTTCCAAAAAATATATTAAATGTTAATACATATATATATATAAATAAAATAATTACATATTTTAAAGTAATAAATATTAGTAGAGTGGTAAATGGAATCGATTAAATATATATTATAGCCGTAATACTTTAATATATATGAATTGAACAGTAATGTTATATGAAACTGTTTTTTATTCTGTATTTTCAGATTTCAGTTGTATCTGATTAAAATTGAGTATCTGTTTGAATATTAACATTCTATTTTTTAGTTCGCTTTCTAGTTGGCCCTTAATTCTATTGTAAATAATTCTAGATGAAATTTTATACGTACAATCTAATAACGAAATTCCACGATAAATGTCTGGATTTGTCTTGTCGCCTTTTTTGTGAAAAGGATGTATAATAGCTGTCGTCCAATGTTCTGAAAGTTTTTCGGATTCCCAAATTTGAATCAGAGAATTATGCAAAGATTTCTTAACTGATTCTCCTGCATTTTTCCAAATTTCTGCAACTGTTTGCTCTTGTCCGCTTGCTTTATTATTTTTAAGTTCTTTAAGTGCATTTTCTACTTCTTTATAAGTCGGCGGTTTTCTGGTTGATTCTGGCGTTTTAATTTCTGTATTAAGACTTATTTCTAGTAAATCCTTCGGTTCTTCGAAGTTCAAAAGCTTATTAAAAGCTTCTGCAAGGATTTCCACGTTTTCTTTATTATTATGTGCAATTTTACCAGATTTATCCTTAAGCATTAATGTTGGATCTTCGTATTTTTGTAACAGATTATAAAACTGTTTATAGTAACTTTTAGAATTATTTTTATTTAAGTCCTGTTCAGTTTGATTAATTAAATTATTTTGATTTTTCTCTTTACATTACGAATAATTTTGTATGCGATTTTTCGTTGATTAATAAGATTCTTCAGATTTATCGCTTTAAAATTTCAATCAAGCATTATGCCTGTCTGTTACGGCTTTATCGTAATTTTCGTTCCACCATTTGTGTTTTTTCCTAGGATTTATAGGTGTAACCTTTTTTGCGATATCTTTTAATTTTGGAATAATTTTATCCAAATCAGATTCCACAAGAATTTCAGTTAAATTTTTATAATTAGAATTTCCAATTAATCCGCTAGAATCGTATTCTCTTTTTTGTTTATTCTTTTTGTTTAATTTCCGTTTTGTAGGCGTAAATTTTATTTCGATTTTAACTAAATAATGATCAGATCCGGTATCTGTTCCTTTTATACTTTAACATTTTGAATCTCTTTATGTACAAATTTATCCATACAGACGTGATCTAACTGGTATTCGCCTTTTTTTCAGTCTGGATGCTTCCATGTTTTTAATTTATTAGGTTTTCTCATAAAATGAGTCGATTTGGAAATTAAATCGTGATTTCTGCAAATTTCTATTAATCTGATTTCGTTTTTGTTCGTACGTTTTTGCGCGGGCCATTTACCAATAATATCGCGATACTTCTTTTCTTTGCGTAATTGTGCATTAAAATCTCCCAGTAAAATTTTTGTGTGATTTTTATATACATTATTAATCGTTTGATCTAATAAATCCCAGAATTCTTCGACTTCGGATTTATTTAATTTTTTGTTGTTTTTATCGTTAGTAGGCGCGTGTGCGTTAATTAGAGTATACTGTTTATTGGAAGCTTTTATAGTTAAAGTAGCAATTCGAGAAGAGATCGGATTAAAATCAATTACAAAGTCGATAATTTTCAAATTAACCATAAATCCTGTTCCAAATTGTGGACACTGTTTGATTACACGTTCTCCGGGAGTTCCGTTGTTTATTCTGTAATTTTGAGATTCGAAAGGTTCTTGACTAGAATTTCGCATTTCTTGCAATGCAACGATTAAAATCTTATTTTTGTGCAAAATATCTCTAAACATCTTTAGTTTATAACCTTAGTATAACCTTTATTACAACCTTTAGTATATAAAAAAAAAACTAATAATATCTTTAGTTGTTACATAAAAATTGGTTATTACATTAACCACTTAATAATGTAATAATAATTCTTTAGTATATCTGTCGACAGACTTAGGTCTGACGGATGATCATGTAAGTTTTAAATTGTAAATAAAATTAAAATATATATATATATAAGTGAAAGATATTTAATAAGAAAGAAGATTCATGGATAGAAAAAATTAAATAAATAAATTTTATAAAATAAATTGCGCCGTTCAAGATGTTTAGTGGCAGAAATGGACAGTTTAAAATAAGATCGGAAGTTAATTTTGACCGATTGATGATAGCCGATGTAGTAGATTTAAATTCGAAGAAGAGACACAACCCTCTTCTTCCAGATAATATTAGATATTTAATTGTAGGTCCTTCAAATTCTGGTAAGACTAATGCAATTTTTAACCTTGTATCCGACCCTAGCGGTTTAAGATTTAGCAGTATATATATATGTTTTCTCTAAATCGCTGTAGCAGCCGAAGTATTTATTTCTTAAAAATTTACTGTCGGATGTCGAAGGAATAGGTTACTATTCTTTTAAAGGTAATGATATTATTGTAGCACCTGAAGAAACAGAACCGAATTCAATAATGACACTTGATGATGTAATATGCGAAAAACAAAATAACATAACAAAATATTTTACTATGGGTCGACAGAATAACATAATATAGTTTTAACTTTCTTTTTAAACAATAAAATACAATGAAATAACATAATTTATAAGTAATTTATGTATTTTTTAAATGATACACAATTATAATTTTTTATTTACATCATAGATGACATTATTAATCGTTTAATTTTATCTGTTTTTAAATATTTTTTTGCAATTTCATAAACAATATCATAACAAATGATTAAGCAAATTCAGTACACTCTTGAACAAGTGATCTAAGTTGTTTTCTATCTAAGAATATGGAAGGATTATTAATTCAGTACGTTTCTACCTCTTCCAACTTTTCGGTTTCTAGCATCTTTGATATTATTTCCATAACTACAAACAATTTTTTACAATATATTTTGTTACAGAATTAACAAAAGATTTAGTACCTTATACAGTATTAATACTGATGTTTTAAATTATATAAGTAGTCATATTCTATATATTGTCTAGTTTACAGGGTAGGAACATTTTTATATAGGCTGTATAATGGAAGAGTTTATCATCCCTTTTAATCGCCTTTTACGGCAGGCAGGAGTTACCGTAGACGTATTCTATATAATGCCGCAGCCTACAGGGCGAAAACGTTTTATTCATTATAAAATAACTGTTTTCAATCGAATAAACTACCTGTTTATATGATTCACTTGATATATAATTAAACCACTTGTCAAATGGATGCTAATGAAATATACTTTAACCGAATTTACATATCTGGGATTAAGTAAAATTGATATAATATTACTGAATTTATCAGTTGATGACAACTTAAACACAACACATTCTTCGTTGTTAAATAATCCCGGGGGGGGGGGGCATGCCATTTTCAAATAGGTTGCTCAGTTCCAATGGCGTATTTTTATGTTTGTAAGCGATTGTATTAATTTCATCAATTGCAATTATTTTATCGTCGTAATTACATAACGCTGATTTATTTACCGTAACCGTATGAATAATATGTTTTTTAGATCGAAACATTCTCATCTTACGATAAAAAGTTGACATGGGCTCTTTAAGAAAATAAATACTATTCAATACCTGTGTGATTATTTATTTACCTTCAACCTTTTACCCATAAAACTAATAATCCTCATTCAATGTTTAATTTTTAGGTAAAGAAAATAACAGAAATCGTTTTAACACAAACTGCATTTAATATTTACAATAAATATATACATATTTTTTAAATTATTACAACTTTTCTCAGGCTTTTTTTGGCTAATCTCCAGTTTTTCAATGAGTGTCAAAATTAAATCTGTATCGACCATATGCACAAACAAGAATTTGTCAATGTTAGTACAAGGAGCAGGTATGCAACACAGGCTTTTTCAAGCTTTTCTCAGGCTTTTTTTGGCTAATTTCTGGTTTTTCAATGAGTGTCAAAATTAAATCTGTATCGACCCTTATTAATATCCCGTTCCTTATCAATTACTTAAAAACCCATTTTTTGTCCGGTTCCAACGCTCGTTACATATTTCTTTAAACATTTTACACAATATATCCGGAGTCGCATGATCGTGGTATATATGTCTTAGGTTTCTTTCATCCTGACGAAAAACCATAAGAAAATTAGCATTATCACGGACTAATTGTTTAGGTATTTTGTTATAAGTTTGATTCGGATAAAACAGGTCAATGTTATTCTGTCGACGACCCATAGTAAAATATTTTGTTATGTTAATTTGTTTTTCGCTTATTACATCATCAAATATCTTTCACTTATATACTAAAGGTTGTAATAAGGGTAAACTGATAAATTCTTTTTCAATGCAAAATTAAATATAATCTTTTATTGAATACTTTTGATAACACAAGATAAAGATTCTATTAACTAGTTCAAAGGGTTTATCAAAGTCGCAGAGTTCACGTAAGATACTCATACTGAAATTTCAAAAAAATAAATCCAATAAGTTTTAATATCAGGTTCAATAACAATAATAATTAACTAAAAAGTTATATAGACTGTGAAACATATCTGTTAACATCCCTGCTAACAAAGGTTTTATTTGCTAAAGATTATATATAATCTGACGAAAGAAAATTAAAACAGAGTTTGAACTACCTCCTAATGGGAATAAATTTTATATTGTATCAGTTAAAAACCTGATAGATGAAATAACTATTAAATCAAATAACATTGAATAACCTCAGATTAACTAGACTTTTTTTCATTTACTACCACTTTTTAGTTGATAGTCTCTAATATCTTTCGTAAATCTAACACGATCAAAATTCACCAGCGCGCAACAAAATACTGAATGGTGTTGCCGTTCAAGAATACAATCTTGAAGCATCCACCGCCCTGTCAATTTACGTTTCTCATCATAAATCATTTACTGGTAGAACTTTGTACCCTAACTGACAAGATGCTACTAATCTTAACAATATTCTATCGCCAGTTAACTTTTTATTTGCTAACGCCTTGGTATAGTCCATCTGTAGAAACAATATTTTCTAACGTTATGTACTGTTTAGCATATATATTTTAACTGTATCATTAATTCGATAATAGCTATCTCTCGTATTCCTTTTAAAAAATATTACGTAATCTAATAAGTATTTGAAATAAACTAAATTGATAGTATTATTTAAAAAATATATCTCTGATACCCACTATATTAACATATGTAGTTTGCAGATAAAAGTAAAGCTTTAATTTTATATCCTGGAAAAAGAAAAGAAATTATGTTTCTAATACTTAATAATTTTTAAAACAAATTTTTATGCTGGAATAAATAAACGAATAAAATTAAAAAATAGAATGTTAGTATTCTTATTTAAAAAATAGTTTTCAAACAGATACTCATTTTAATCAGATACAACTGAAATCTGAAAATACAGAATAAAAGTTTCATATAATGTTACTGTTCAATTCATAAATATTAAAGTATTACGGCTATAATATATACATATTTAATCGATTCCATTTACCACTCTATCGACATTTATTAATTTAAAATATGTAATTATTTTTTATATATATATATATATATATATATATATATATATGTATTAACATTTAATATATTTTTGGAAATTTTACAATTATTGTGGTGTTGCCGTATCTCTTTAGAATTAAAACTATTATTATTTTTTCTTAGTAAACAGGAAAATTAAATTAGAACAATTATTTTTTTATATTTTTTCCTGCTATACAGGAAAAACACGAAATAAATGTATTATTATCATTATGCGACGACGTTGTCAAATCTATTGCGCGACGTTGTCAAATGCCCCGAAGTGTTGCCAATTGCTACGCTTTTGCGATGTTTTGTTTTGCAAACAATTGCGTGACTTTTTTACCTTTTCCTAGAACTTGACGTGACCTTTTGACCTTGTCTCAGAATCGGCGTGACCTTTTGACCTTGTTCCAGAATCGGTGTGACCTTTTGACCTTGTCCCAGAAACGGAATATCTTGTCTACTAACAGAGTCAGGTTTTGGTATGTTTTTTGTAGTAGAAAGACGCTTGCATCTGGAAAATGGCGGAGAAGAAACCGCCATTATATGGCTGTAATATATTGGAATCGATTATAGAAAAAAACTGAGTCGGGTCTTCGAGCACTTTTTGTGGTAGATAGAAGTTTTTGTGGTGAGATTTTAACGTAATTTAACTAGTGGCAGTCAACTCCTGAAAAGAGACCACGGTGGATTTTTTAATTTATTTAAATAACCTGTTTACATTCAGCTGTAAGTGAGGGGCCCAATCATGTGGCAATTTACAGTTGAATGTAAACAAAACATACTACTCTGAGCTGCTACCCAGATTCGTGCGGCAAATGGCATCCAGTCGGAAGGTGATGTTGAACCCAGACCTGGTCCATTCCGTTTACAATATCCACCAGCTTGTGAACAGATTATGCAGGATGAATCTATTGTAGCGATGGTTACATTAACTGATGTAATCATGTTATTATATACGTACGGTCTAACTTCTGTCATATTTTAGCAGGAAGCTTTGAGCAGAGCAAAGGAAAAATTAATTTTAAAAAAGGTAATTTTTAAAATTTATATTCAGCGTGTACGGATAAGGGTAATGATCTCGATTGCGTATGCGTTACACAGTACATTTCCCTGTAGCGAGATCCTTTTAGGGGCTGGAGGAGTTGATGCTTCTGATAAGCACAATTTTTTAAACCGGTTGTAGATGAAATATTGAATTGCATGAAGTACATTAATAGGAAAAATAACTATTGAAGATGATGTCCCGCAACGCGAATCTTTATCTTTTAGTCGATTGAGAAAAAACTCATTCGAAAATGGACCAGACGAAATCAAACGTTTCTTCCGGTTTTTCACCATAACAGCTCAAATTATGATTCGAATTTTATTGTTAAGGAGCAAGTATGATGGCAAAAAACATTAATTTAATTCCTAACACTACTGAAAAGTATATTTCATATACAAAAGCTTTTGATAACCATATGTCTATCCATTTTGTTGACTCAATTCGTTTTGTCATTTAGTTTAGATTATCTAATTAAAACATTACCGACCGAAATAATTTATCATTTAAAAAAATTATTAAACAAAAAGATCTCCAACTCGTAACTCGAAAAGGAATTTATCCTTACGAGTATACTGATTCATAGGAAGTCTTATAAGAGACTGAATTACCGCAGAAAAATAAATTCTTCAGCTCTTTAAGGATTAATTTTTCTGCGGTAATTCACTAATATACCCATACTCTTATGGGAGAAGATGTTACTGAAGATGATTATATTCATGCTAAAACAGTATGGGATCATTTTAAAATTAAAAATCTTGGAGAATACAGTGATCTTTATTTAAAATGTGATGTCCTTCTTTTAACCGATGAGTTTGAAAATTTGTATTTATTTTACCTAAGAGAGTACTGTTTAGATGGCACAAACTACTACACACTTCCCGGTTTTTCGTTCGATACTATACATTATAAAACGCAAGTTTCACTTACATTGATCGCAGATTATAACATTTATATATTTTTAGAAAAAGGTATTGGAAGAGAAATATCCGTTTCCGTTAAAAGGTATGCGAAAGCAAACAATCCTTATTTACCTGATGAATACGATAATAAATTACTGCACAAGTATTTAACCTACCTATATACAAGATATGTATACATCAATTTTTACTAAGTTCTAACACTCATAAGCCTATTAAGAAGGTTTATCCAATTTGATTTTTTTTTCATACAAAATTGCGCAAAGATTTTCTCCGTATATAATTCTATCCTTAAATGTTGATATCGCGATTAGTTTCATCAACCTCTTTCCTGACGAAACCAATTCTAAATTGAGAATTTTTCTAATGTTTTCCATACACCGTTGATAATAAACTCGGAAAAAAGATTCTGTGTTACCATGGGACTCCTCATACAGAAAAACCCGGCGTGAGGAAGTAGTTCTCTGTCGATTGCGGATAGGACACATGAGTACCTGTCGACAAGAGGACAAGCACCTCTATGCGCACGATGCAACTGCTGCGTGACTGTGCGTGACTGTGCGCCACATACTCGTGGACTCCATATGTTATGCGGCATTGCGTCGTAAATTTAAGCTACCCAGAAACATCCGTGGTATCTTGTGTAATGATAAAGAGGTTTTAAACTGGATGTTTCTGTTTTTGCGTAGTATAGGGTTAATACAAAAAAATTAACATAACATAAAAATTTAATTACTTTAGTCGTATGTATTGTTTTTGTTATCCGAGTAGCGAGCCTTTTACACTCCCTATCGGAATTTGTCAAATTTGATATAAATATATATATTCATATTTTTTTTATGTTTTACAAATTCGTCTGTGCTATTAGTTGTAAGATTTTTGTGATATTAGTTGTCAGACTTTAAACATAATAGTTATAAGTTTTATCTCCTTTTTTAGTTTTAAGTTTTATTAATTTTTAACGTAGTTTTAAGTTACATGTTAGTGTTTTTTTTTAGTGTTTTGTTATCCAAGAATGGGCCTTTTACACCCATTCCGAATTTTGATTCCTGTGATAGTAGTTTTAAGTTTTAATTTTATCTAACAGCTTTAATTATTTTAATTTATATATTTATTTTAAAAAAATAAAATAAAATGCAAATCCGGGCGATGATAACGTTCAACCGTTTTTCCCCCTAAAAAAAATTATTCCTCAATTTAAAAAGATCTTCTTCAAAACCGTTAGCTGCCGATTGCCGCTTTATAGTATTCTAATTTATATAACTCTTCAGCCAAGGAGATTAAGTAAACTGAAGCATTCTATGTACTTTTGTTACTGTTAATCAGTTACCAATAGCTCGTTTCAAATTTACAAAATGCAAAAGGAGTTATAACATGGAAGATCTGGGACAAACGTTTTCAGTTATGTTTCAAGACAGGTTCAGGTTCAGGTAAAATCTTAAGAAATTACTTGAACGTCTTAGGACGTTAACTGAGAAAAAAAAAATATTTTAAGCCCCTGGTTTCCAAGAAATGCGATATCTCGGCAACGGGTAGGCTTCTACTTTTTAAAGTAAAAGTGCGATTACATCGTGGCGTCAAGCCGGATCGACCTTGCGCGTGTTTGTTTTTTTTATATTTTTGTTGCGGATAAATTTTAAAAAATATATATTTAAATGGTAGGGTTATGGATGAATTAACAAGTGGTATGTCATCATTAACAGGGAACGCGGAAAAATTAAAAAAGTTATAATTTATTTATTTATTTAAATGACACATTTTTATATATTTTTTTTGTTATTAAACGCACGATTTTTAATCGTTATAAAAATATACTATTAAACGAAATGTAAACATTGTTTTTTAACAATTAATTACCATTTGATACTATGTATTTGGACGGTGAGGACGATTTCGTGGGCCTTATAAGTTTTATACCCGGCAATCCGATCAAGAATGTCAATCAGTTGATTAGTATTGCGAAGGCGGGATTTCCGGAAGTGTATAACGACTATGTAACATGGATTGACGTCACAAGAGCACTACATTTAGATCGTGAAATTGACGAAAACGATATTAGGTTGGTTTTGCGTGATTGGAGGGAGTGGGTAATAGTCGAATTTGATGCAAATGTAGAAGAACAAGACGACGATAAGGAAGTCTTTTCATCATCATCATCATCATCACCCCTATCATCAATTTAGACACGAAAATCATTATCTTCTTAAAAGAACATGAAGAAATAATTTAAAATATCGCAGAAGAATAATTAAAAAGAGACTGCGTAAACTGATGCAAATTTCAAAAAGGTTAAAGAAAACTATAATACTTTTAGAAGAAATAAAAATCATGATATGCGGCTTTTCAAAAGGGAAAACGTATTAAACGGAAGTGTAGTATCATGTCATGACATGCACACTTTATTTTTATCAGTAAAAATCATGAGCGTTAGTGATATTACGTCTGACCTTTGGTTAATTTTATTCGTTCCTGATGGAAATAAAATAGCTTCACTTGAAAATCATTGAAAGTTTTTATCCGTGGGATGAAACAGTTATAGTGGATTCGCAAACTGTAAAATTGTGTTAACATATTTTATTCCGTTCTATTTTCTAGAAGATTCATTGCGCAAGTACAGTGAACATTTAATATTCGATCTTCAATAATGCCGCAAAAAAAAACAGTTGCGTATTTTTTTCGATGGTAATGAATTAACAATGGCTAATATATTTTTCGATTTAGATTTGCACAAAAATAAATTAACAAATATGACGTTACTATCTTTAAAAAGAGAGAGAGAGAGAGAGTATTGCATTATAATGATTCAGCACATTCCTATGTTTGTGATTAGTTTTAAGTTTTATGAAGGCACGTGTATGCAGGTGGGGGTGTTAGCAGCAGTAGTAGTATAGAGATGAGAGTTCCAAGACAACCTTGACCTTTGACCCTTGGATAAAGGGTCAAACGTCAGCTCAAAAGTCAAATGTCATATCAAAGGTGAGGTCAATGGCAAGGTCAAAGGTCAAGATCAGAACTAAAGTTCAAATTCAAAGTTGAAGAACTCAGTTTATTCGGCTGTAGTGGGCTAGCACTGGATTGGTATATAGTGCGCGTTTTCCTGCCGACAGCATACTTCGATGAAGTGAGAGCCATAAGTACTATTGCTACTACTACTACTACTACTACTACTACTACTACTACTACTACTACTACTACTACTACTACTACTACTACTGACAAGGTGAGTGGATATTATTAACAGAGTGCGGATACCTAGCGGTGTTAACGAAGCACTTCTAGCTTTCTAATCTGAGCGCTGATACCTGGCGGTGTTATGGAAGCGCTCGTGTAGCTTTTAATCTGAGTGCGGATACCTAGCGGTGTTAACGAAGCACTCATAGCTTTTCATCTGAGCGCGGATACCTAGCGGTTTTAACGAAGTGAACGTTTAGTTTATAGATGATGTATTGATGTAGTGCATATTATAAAATCTAAAATGGACTATGTGTTTTTCAGATGGCCGCAATCTCAGTAAAAATAGGCAAACGATGCATAATGATAAATTTTGATGAAGATGATAACAAACCCCCTCAAGTCCGCGTGGTTCGAAACCTGCTTAAGGATGATTCCATCCAAATAAGCATTTCCACATCGGCAGATGTGAATGTGAGAGTAGAGAAACCTCGAATCTCCACGGACATTGATGCTAATGCAAGAGTGGAGAGAGAGCAGGCGCTAGGTGTAGCCAGAAACTCCGCTGCGAACATCGTTCGAGCGGTAGCTAGGGTTGCACCTTGTCCTCGTGTCGAGGGGGTCCCCTCTACCAGCTCGTCTGAAGGTGCTGCATTACCCCTTTCATTCACGCCCACATCCACACACCCACCTGCAACCCTTCTAAACCTCCGTCAACCAATCGCTCATGCGGATGGCGAAAACTGCGTAATACTATGCAAATGCCCTATCCACTCAAATCTCGTACGCGCTTTCTTCCTGTTGCCTGAGTTATGCTTTGTGAAGAATTTGTGCAATAATGAAAATATCACCTTAAAGACTCTCATCAAGCGCCCAAGCTCTCGAAACTCGAGCACAAATCTTCGAATGGAAAATGAGTGCTTTCATACGGTTTTTGTGATTGATGAAGATATACGGTCACCGCTTGTGCTCCATTCGTGTGACAATGACGGATGTGGTGAACCGATAATAGTAGAGCGCGTTATAGGGCTTGTAGCGGATGGAATTGGTGCTGAGGAGCTTCTTGATCCCTATCTGCAAGCGGGGGACTATGAGCAGATCATGGAGATGATGACGAATGCTCCATTCCTCACAACCAATTTCGATGGGCTGCGAGATGGTATTATCCGTATCCCCGCCGGAGAGGAGGATGAAGAAAGCGATTCGGATGATTGGTAGAGAAGCTGTTACAAAGACATGCAAAAAAAGCCCAATAAAAAAGCCTGCAGGCTAGCGAGCTCGCTTTTTCAGGCATTTTCATGCTTTTTTAGAAAGCCTGCACGCTAGCATGCTATCATGTACTCCATGTTATCACTTCTTCATATCATTATGAATCGGCTCAATACGATTCGGAGAGGAAATCTGTTACCGACTCAGAAGAGAAGCATTATTAAGATTTATAAAGGTAATTTTATATCTAAATATATAATAATTTCATTGTTGATTTCAGATAAAATTCGACACAAAAAAAAGCGAGACAGTCATATGTCGATACTATAAACCAGTTTGCGGAAGGAGTACACATTCTCTTGCAACCTCGTAACATAACATTTTATTATAAAAATTATATAACTTTAGATATTCCAACTTTCTTAAATGTCCAAACAGTTAAACTGCGCGAGCTATTATTAGACGCTTTCAATCGTTTAGGTCCAATTAAATTCAATTTGCTATTAGAGTGCACATATTATAAAGAGATAATATTTCAGTATAGGGATATTACATTTAAGACGAAGAATTTGCGATTTTTGAGCGAGGGCTCCGTTGATCTATCTATTATTAACCTTTTAATAAAAAAGAAGAAACATTTGTTAGTAAAGGTAGCGGATGGGGTGTACACAGCATAGACGGTGTGCTTGTGAGAATAAACCGCTATGTTCCGCTATGACGTTTATCATTCATCCCTTTACCTCACTCTATTTCCATTAAAAATGCGGTAATAAATCCTAAAAGTGAAGATGATTTCTGCTTCAAAAGGGCTATTGTATGTATATGTCGATGGACCGCATAGGGAGCGAGTTAATGCGCGTTATTCCAAACTTATTCATAAGTTGGACTTCAGCCTAGTAGATTTCCCTACCACCTTAAAATCTTTTTAGCTGATTTCCCTATCAGCTAAAAAGATTCGCTAGAGGGAATAATATAACAATCAATCTGTACGAGCCTAGTAGTAAAGGAGCAATAGAAACTTTAATAGTTTGCGATAGTGAGAAAAAGGATCATTTGGACCTTCTTCTTCTTCACTCTGAAGGAAAACACCATTATTCCTATATAGAAAACGTTGAGAGATTGATTAGATCTTCGCTCACAAGCATAATGGGAAAATAAGCAACTGTAGAAGATGTTTCACATTCTATAATGATCAATCAAAGTTGGATGAGCATCTAGAGTTGTGTAGAAACAATAATCCCTGCAGGTTAATTTTGCCTAATCCCAAAAAAAGATGGTCGAGCACCTACATTGAAATTTAAAAATCATCATCATAAATTGCCCGTACCGATAGTAGCTCATGCCGACTTTGAATGTTTGCTATCCTCTATTGGCACATCCCCACACCCTCATCCTCATTTACATTGATTTATGAAAAAACATATACCAATGAAATTATGGTCTATATTTCATTATCCATACCTCTTTGCCAGAAGTAGTTAGAAGGGCTATTCCATTTCATTATTACTCTCAAATCCATCCTCCAACCGTTAGACGAGCTGCTACAAGCTAATACAAAAATTTAATTTACTGAATTGGATAGAAAATCTTTTGAATCGAAATAATGCTACGAGTTATTTTTAGAATCTTTTTCGAGTAGTCCTGTTAGAGACCACTGCCATTTAACTGGTAGGTATCGAGCTGCTCTATGTCGAAAATATAACTTTAGGCGCGTGAATCAGAAATCTATCCCAATTTTCCTTCATAATAGTTCTAACTATGATTTCCATTTTATAGTGAAGGAATTAAGCTATGTTGAAAATAGATAAAATGTAGTAGCTAATACTATAGAAAAATATATCACAATCAGTAAATATGTTACGAAGAACTTATATGTACGATTTTTGGAATCATTTCGATTTATGACTGAAAGTTTGGAAAACCTAGTAAAGAACCTCCCATCCGTTTTATTTAAACATGTTCGCAAATTCTTCAGCGATGATGATCTTCCCTTTGTGATGAAGAAGGGGATATATCCCTATGAATATACTACAGGATGGCATATTCTCCATGAAACAGCTTTACCATCTAAAGAAAAGTGTTACAGCAAATTAACTGGAGAGCACACATCTAACGATGAGTATGAAAGAGCGAGAAAGATGTTGGATCACTTTAATTACAGAATTTAGGCGAATACAGCGATCTTTATCTCAAATGTAATGTGCTTCTGTTAGCTGATGTGTTTGAAAGTTTTAGAAGTCTATGTATTAGGGAGTATGGATTAGATTGTGCTCACTACTATACAGCTCCAGGATTCGCATTCGATGTCATGTTATTGAAGACTGAATTTAAGCTTGATCTTATTATTGACTATATTTACATATTTCTAGAGAGGGGTATTCGAGGCGGAATAATAACTTTTGTGAAAAAACATGTCAAAGCGAATAATCCGTATGTAGAGGGTTACGATTCTAACTCGATTATTAATTATCTTATGTATTTTGATGCAAAAAACCTCTACAGTTGGGCTATGAGTAGAAACCTGCCGTATAAAGACTTCGAATGGATGCCTGAAAAGAGGTTGGCTACAGCGATCGATTTCATTCTGGATATGGCAGATGATTCTGATATAGGATACAAATTAGAAGTAGATATAGAGTATCCAGATCAGCTTTACGAACAACACAATGATCTACAATTTATTGCCGAAAATGGAAAACCGCCAGGCTCCAATCAGCTTAAACTTCTGACTACTTTGCTACCAAAGAAGAGATATGTATGTTATTACACCAACTTGAAACAGGCAGTTGAACATGGTTTAATTACAACTAAGGTTCATAGAGTGCTCCTATTCTCTCAGAAGTCCTGGATGAAGTCGTACATTCAGCTAAATACTGCTAACAGACAGGCTGCGAAAAAGGATTTCTTCAACTTAATGAATAATGCTGTCTTTGGAAAATGCATACAGAACGAACGTAAACGTATTAATTTAGAAATGGTTACATTAGAAAAGAAGTTGATGAAGCTTATCGCGAAACCTACATTTCAAGATAAACTAATTTATGTAAAAAATTTGTGTGCGGTTCAGATAAAGAAGACAAATGTAAAGTTAGATAAGCCTATATATGTAGGGTTATTAGTTCTAGAGTTAAGCAAAACTTTAATGTATAATTTTCACTATGATATAATGAGGGGTAAGTAAAGTAATAATATAGATTTGTTATATATGGATACTGATAGTTTTTTGTGAACTTGATAGTATTTTTCATAGAACGTCCGATTTTTATAGACAGTAGACGACCCTAAACTTAAATGTTAGTTTGATACTTCCGATTATCCAACCAATCACCCTTGTTTTTCACTAGTTAACAAAAAGGTGCTTGTCAAATATAAAGGTGAGTGTAATGGCGTTCCAATAAAATAGTTTATAGGGTTACGGGCGAAAATGTACTCATTTTAAACTGGTGATGTAGTGAAGAAGAAATCGAAAGGCGTTAAAAAGAATGTTGTGAAGAAAAATATTACTTTCGATGATTACAAGCGTTGTTTTGAAGAGCCCAATGTACTACTGTATAAGGATATGGTGTTATTTCGTTAAAATAAGCATACTACTGATACAATCATCACCAATAAACTAGCGCTACGTAGCTATGACGATAAGAGAGTAGATGTTGATTGGAAGAATACAATGGCATATGGAAATTGTGATATGCCGCTGGAGCTTAAAAGTCTGTGTGAGAACATACAGTCTTATCATAATAAATTGACAAGTGGGTAGGGTATAGACTGGAAAATTATGATGATGTGATGGACTGCATATTTTCTCCGAAGCACGGAAGCGTATACATATTTCATCACTGTTAAATGTGGTTGCGGCATAAAGTAGTAGGGTAGTAGGTACTAAACTCTTGCGATTATAAAATACTTCATCGATGACATAATAGATGTAGGGAATGATGTCCGACATCTACAACTATTTTCCATGCTATATTCTATCATACTATTGTATTATTATGATTATGTACAACATACCATCACAACATCTATCACATACATTCTCATTTAACTAAAACATATTACACTAACACTTACATAAACTCAGACACCTTAAACCACTGCGTATTAATACGTAACGGTTCCCAAGGCCATCACCAATTGGTGCAAAATGGTGAGGGAGGTGTCTGTCTTATGTAAGATTATAAATTCATTATTTTTAATATATTTTCTTTTTGTTACAGAGACTTAATTTTACAACTATCTTTAACGAGTGAAAGCTTCCTAGAATTGGCTCTAATGGTTGAAAGCTTTGGTGAAGTTGATATTGAAGGAATTCTCGATAGAAATACTCATCTTGATGTCACGTATTACCTAATAAAGTGGGAAGGTGTGGGATATGAAAATAGCGAGTAGATAAGCAGGGAACTGTTGAATTGTGAAAAACTTATTGATGAGTTTGAACGTAACTATAGAAGGCTGTTAGGATTCGAGTGTGGGGAAAGTGTAAATTATGATGTGGAATTTATTCCAGAGCCTACCCCTCTATTAATTGACATTCGGATGAATCTATTTCATCGTCTATTACTCCTAGTACTGATTCAGATAAATCAGATGGTGTGATTTACATAAAGAACAATAGAAATAATAATGGAAATATTGAATATCTCTTCAGCAGGAAGTATATGAATGTAGTTGAGGATGAATGGATTTCTGAAGATGAATGTAGATATTTAAAAAATCTCAGTAGTAGACTATTGGAAAATAATTAGTTTAGTGAATGAATATGTTGTCCAGAACCGCAATATTGGGGAAATTAAATAGAATCGCACATGCGATCGATAAAGCGCAGGATGCTTTAGATGGATTGAGGAAAGATATACGGGCTGAAATGCGAGCGACAACTATAGATTTATCCAACGGTGGAAGTGATGAGGATAATTTATCTTCACATCTATACTTAATAACGGAGAAGAATAAAGGGATAAAACAGAACAAACAGATTTCAGTTTCACAAAAGCGAATGCTGACTAAAGATCTAATTAATGCTGAAAGTGATGATGATGATTTATCTTCGGATTTATACTTAAGAGTGATGAAGAGTAAAAGAAGAAAACGGCGCGAGATTCCAGCTAGCGAAGAAGATGTAGGGGTAAATGTTTCAAATACATCATCCATTTGTGATATATCGAACACCGCCTCTGCATCAGTTTCACGTTTGCATTATGAAGTTGGTGGAAATAGAAGTAGCATTAATATTGAGAAAGACACTACCCCACCTCAATATAGAGATATAATTAATAATGGAAGGCATCCTATACGTAATATAGACACTAATGTGAAAAATAGTACAGCACCCGCAGTAAAACCTGTGATTAATACTACTACTCCCATTCGAATAGAGAAGAGGAGGAATATGGACAATCTTACGAATACTTCTACAAATAACGCTGACCCAACTCGGCTGGAGGAGAGGAATAGTACTGCAGTTACTACTTCTTCAGTTTCAATTCCCTCGAACACATCTAACATTAGCAGTATTCCTTTGGTAGGGATAGTAACTTCAACAGATGCAACGATCAATCAACAGATTGCATTACGTAATTTGCTAGATGAGTTTCTCGATCAGACTAGTTGGTGAGAAAAAGTGAGCATGCGAACTACGGGTGGTAAAGAAGAAATTAGACGCAGCTCGAGAACTACATCTGGTAAGTACTATCAGGGCTAATTGTTTTAGCGGATAATTTTATTGTTACACTATTATAGCAACATCATCGACATACCTTAATGGGGAGGTCGAAAATCAGCCGATAAACAAGAAGAGAGTTAATTTTCATATCACTCTATGCAGAAAAATAATAATGGCCGTTAATGCACATAGTAATTTTGGATGTGAATTCGAATTTTCAGAATTAATCCTCCGATGATAAACAAGATTATTGTAAATAACTACACTATTTTACAGTTCTTGTTTTTTCCTGACTCTAATCCTAAACTCCGCATTTTGTACATAAATATAATATGCTTCAGTTTATTAATCTCCTTGGCTGAAGAGTTATATAAATTATTAGAATACTATAAACCGGCAATCGGCGGCCAACGATTTTGAAGAAGATCTTTTTAAATTGATGAATAATGCTGCATTCGGCAAGTGTATGGAAAAAATTAGAAAACGTATCAATTTTAAATTGTTTTCGTCAGGAAAGAAGTTGATTAAACTAATTACGAAATCAACATTTAAAGATTATATACGAAGAAAATCCTTCCGCAGTTCATTATGCAAAAAAATCAAATTGGATAAAGGTCTTTGAAAGGTTATCAGTGTTCAAACTTAGTAAAAAATTGATGTATACATATCATGTACATCTTACTTGTATACATGTATGATGTATACATATATTATGTAAAATATCATATATGTATATCATATATCAGTTACCTTATCGTCAACAAGATTTATTGGGATAGAATCTTGATTGCACCCGAGTACCGTTATGTTTGTATGGATTTTGTGTTGATTAGTAGATAAATTACACTTTCAGTAATCTCGATTATTTTATATTCTCGTCTCACTTTTGAAAACAAATTCGTGAATTATGCGACCTTCTTCTCCACCTACGTATGAACAACAAACGATACTGCAGGTTATGCGGATCGCATTTACAGCCGAAATACTAACAGGTTCCTTGGTTGTGTACCACATGTTTAGACAGAACCAACTCATCGAATCCTAAAAGTGCACAGATTGAGTAGGCTTTAGTAAAATCTACATTTTCGGAAAACAAACGCTGTGATCCCTTGATATAGGGTCAACCTTAATCTTTAGAATACATTTTGGTAGTTTTTTCTTACTGTTCTGTCTAAATACTGTGCCCACGTGCACAATCGGATTGGATTAAAATTCCTGCTGACCTCTGCTATGAGCTGTGTGGGAAAAGCTGGAGTCAGAACCGTACAGGGAGTGAGGTTAGCGGTAGTAGAGGACGAAGGCTGAAGGGTGATTTCCCAGGCAGTCGGGGTAAGCGGAATCCGGTGACGGAGCCTATTGTGAGGCAGAAGAACCCTGGATCCGACTGTATCGGGCGGATCAAAAAGATGCGGTCTGAATGGGCAAAAGTCTTCTCAAAGAAAGAGTCGCGGATTGCACTGGAGTTTCGGTAGACGGTCGACTCCTTATTAAGTGAGTGTATTCTGATGGTTGTGGGTCTAACATTAAATTGCGAAAGGCATCAACCTGGCCCTGAACTCAGTAGTTCCTTCCCTGTCAGGCAAAAACGACTAGGTTGTTCAGAGTTTCTTACAGATGACGAGTGAGGCTCTGGGCGAACTCCAGAAATATTAAACAGGTGGAATAGAAGGTTACAAAGCCTGTCTCTTTCGCCTCAGTTGCTAACGCGCCTGTGCCTAAGTTGGGTTCACCCAACTTAGGCACAGGCGCCGTTCTCTGTGTCCACCGCCACCAGTTCAGGCGTTGGCGGGTTACTGTCAAGCTGGTCCCGCTTAAACCTAGTCTTGGGGCTTCATTAGTAGCGATGGAGCTAACATTTAAAAAGGTTCGGGACCCGAGGAGAGAAAGGATCTAAGTCTCCCGGGTCACGAAAACAAGAAACTATGGCGTGATCTTCGAAGTCGTTCGTCAGTGGCAGGCTAAACAGCTGCTGGGGGCCGACGTTCTGCAGCAGAACGGGCTGAAGGCCATTTGCTGGCCGAGCGGAAGCCGCAGATATTGGTATATGGCATGCCAAGGGCGACAAGGGTATAGAAGCCCGAAATCCTCAGGGCCATGCACAGTCAAAAGCCTATCATGGATATAGCCGTCGAGGACTTCGTTAGGGAAACCAAGGTGGTTCGGCAGCTAGGAAGGAAGGAAGCCTTAAAGAGTCACTGGGTTTTAGAAACCTCGCCTAAGATCCGGCAGGTTTTGGTGCCCGGTGGACGTCTGTTTTTCCGGTAGACCTCATGTAGGGTGATCGACCATATAGAAGTCGCCCGATTCTTCAAGTGTCAGGGCTTTGGTCACACCTCTCCCTGCTGTTCACATCTATGACTGCTGATCGCAGTCATAGATGTGTGGTATTGTATTAATTGTAATTAATTGTTAAAGTAAATATACATTACATTTTCAATATATTTGGTTTTTTTTTCAGTTGAAATATGGAGCAGTTCTATGTTAACTATCATCATAATGGATATAATACACCATTATCGTTATTAGCTTATTCATCTATACAGGTGGTAAAAAATATTTTGAGCGGTAGATTAGAAGTCGATGATGAGTTAAAACATTTGTTTTCATTATTGGATGAGACAAAGTTAAGTTTTAAAATAAACGCATACATTGAATATGATTATAACGAGGAGCTTCAACCTCTTATTTGTAGTCATTGCTTAACAAATATAATTTTTTTTTTTAGTGATATTAATATTAAACATATTGTTGATGAATATATTTGTAGTCATCCAATAAAAAAGCCAATAGTAGAGGTAAATCATGGTAAGTATTTATTCAAACTTGTATCGACGCAAGTATTCTACGATATTTTAACTATTATATTAGAAGGTAAACATGAAAAATCAATAAAGATACAATTTCTCAGTATAAGGAAAGATGAATGGTCTAATTTTTTGCAGAAGATTAATTTTAATAGCTGATTCTGTAACCTTTTATAAGCGTAATTCGTATAAATATTAGTGTAACTATACACGTATTTATGTCAATATGATTTTATAACAATTTATGTAACTATATTTGAGCAACAAGAAATGAAATTATGTTTGTATAACAGTTATTTAAAAATGTATTTGAATAACAATTTGTGTCAAGTGTTTTACGATATTTTTGTATTTTTTTTATTAAAGGTAAACGTAGAAAAACTATAAAGAAACATTTTCTCTGTATATGGAAAGATGAATGGACCAATTTTTGGATGAGTTTAGTTTTACAGTCTGATTCTGTAACCTTTATTAAGCATAATTTTTATAACTATTACTGTAATTAGTAGAACGGAAATAGGGATACGACGCCAACATCAAAGATGGCGGACGCCGCCATCTTGTTTCCAAGATAGCGGTGGTTGGCCATCTTGGATTGTGACGTCAGTGGCACCGAACCCTGTCAGTGGTACCAACGTTTATTTTGGGTCAGTGTTGTCCACCTGGTTAATTATATGTATTAATATATTGAAAAAAATATTTCGAAGGTTGGAAGCAAGTAGTAAAAAAATGGGAGTACGGGCGCCAAATTCCAAGATGGCGGACATTCTTGGATTTACCTATTTCCCTGTGGGAATTTCCCTTTTTCCCCTTTACAGTGTAAATTTCCATTTTTCCTGTGAAAATTTTCCTTTTTCCAGAAAACATTCCTCCATGATGGAGGAATTTTTTCCAGAAGGGAAATTCCTTTTTCCCTTTTTTCCCTATGGGAATTTCCCTAGCGGTGTAGAGGAAGGCGTCACCCGCTACTCCAGCACCCGGGCGTGGCTCGTTCACCAGGAGGCGGCGGCTACGGCTGCGTGTGTGCGTTGACATAGCGGCGCAGAGTTAATAGTGAGAGGTGTGGCGTTCGACTGAAGAACAGCTGACGAACATGGCCTAAAGTTGAGCGTCATATTTTGAACGTCCGTTACAGTGGTAGGCGCGAAAGCATCACACCCTTCCGACCAATCACAGTGCCGGATTCAATGCGGTCGCGCATGCGCAACACGTAGACAGTTACTGCTGCTGCCAACAACACCATCACCACCGCTGCAGAGCAGTAAATTAAAACTTAACACTAATCACAAACATAGGAATGTGATAAATTATCGTAATGCAAAACTCTCTTTCTCTGTGTGAATGTGTATGCGTAATCTTTCACAAATATATCCCGTAAACAATCATTCAGCATTGTGTGTGTGTGTGTGTGTGTGTGTGTGTGTGTGTGTGAATAAAAACTATGGACGTACCTCGAGGATGATTATGGTCTACGTGGCCGTTGCGCCGGGAGGCGTCACCCGCTACTCCAGCACACTGACTTGGCTCGTGCTCCAAGAGGCGGCTGCGGCTGCGTGTGTGTTCTCGTGCGTGCGTACGTGTTTGCGTTGACGTAGTGGTGCAGATTTGTTGGCAGTGGGAGGTGAGGCGCGGGACTTAATAGCTGACGAACATGACCATCAGCTGACAGGTGCGACATTAGCGCACCTAGCAGCCACCAGTAGAAATAGTGACACGGTACCTTCTTTGTGTGTGTGTTTGTGTGTGTATGTGTGTACAGACTGACACCATACCGACCAATCGCAACGTCGGGTTCAAAGCGACCGCGCATGCGCAACACGGATATACATAT
Source organism: Lycorma delicatula (assembly GCF_047948215.1). Classification (NCBI taxonomy): domain Eukaryota; kingdom Metazoa; phylum Arthropoda; class Insecta; order Hemiptera; family Fulgoridae; genus Lycorma; species Lycorma delicatula. Next base: position 32,212,003 of record NC_134466.1, read on the forward strand.
GAGATACAAGGCCTTCGTATACACTCCTTCAATGGAGTCGGATCCAGTCGAACTTGAATATGTTTGAACAGGAAAACTACCATACAGAAACAACTAGTTTGACTTTCACGTTACACACACACACACACACATCACAACCAATAGGAACACAACCGCCTAAAGTGCCACACCCAAACCGCCGTTGAAGCCACGTGTTGGTTACGAGTAATGTTGAAAATTGTAATTCTATGAAACGAATACTATCGTGTAATTCTAAGAAATGACTACGTATTTTCTCAGCAGTTTAATAGCGTAAGTAACCTGAAACTTTATATCATGTTACACAAAGAGTAATTAAAGAAATGACTACTATCGTGGAATTCCAAGGAACGACCATGCATTCTCTCACGAATTTAATAGCGTACGTAACCTGAAACGGCATATCATGTTACACAAAGTATAATTTTAAGAAACGACTAGTAGCGTGTAATTCCAAGAAACGACCATGCATTCCCTCTCCAGTTTAATTGCGTAAGTAACCGGAAACGGCACATCCTGTAATTCTACGAAACTTGTCGAGTTGTTACTGTATGCTAAATCCAACAAAGGTTATCTAACGCCGCGTGTTTACGCCGTTTGCGTAAAGTCGTTTTATTCCAATGAATTCAAGGTTATGGTCGAGTCTTGTAGTTTACAGGCTTGGTAATTTATTTTGCTTTTTTGTAAGGCTTATCTACGTGTATTTTTAAATAGGTTATTTGGATTTATTTTCGATATCAATTTCTCTCAGGCTCCAGCTTGTCTGACTATTGCATCATCGTATTGGTGTTAGCTTATTTATATCACGCATTATTTTCATTGCTGTTTGGTCTTAATGTATATATTAGGCTGAGTGTTTTTTTATTCTCAACCAATTTCAATGTTGTCATAGTTCCTAGAAGTCTATTTCTCTTTGTCTGCCCTGATGTCATTTCTTCAACTTGCCTATTCAGAAATTATTTTTATCAGTCTTACGTAATTCTTTAGTGGACTGCTCGCTTAAATTATTTTTGTTATGTTGTCGTTTTCGAATTCCACACCGTTTCTCTAATCGTTCTCATACTAACACTAAGACACTACTCTTGTTGTCAACACACACACACTCTTCTGTCCATTGCTTTGTTCGCTTCCCCTACTTCTCACCACGCCAGCTTTCTTCATTCTAGTTCGGACTTTCACGTTCTGCAGATCCTGGTCCTTTTGGAGGGCCAGGCTTTGATGTTTTCTTTCTTTCACTTAATGTTAATACTTTCGTCGTCTTCGCACTTATAAACGTTGCGGTATTTCTCTGTTAAAATATTTTCTAATTCTACTCGTCAGTTTTTCGTGATTTCACAGTCTTCTATGTTCGTCCAGCCTCGTTTCTTCGTTAAGTTATTCTTAAAATTCTACACTACTTCTCTGTGGAAAGTGCTTCAATCATTACAAGCTGTCAATTCTGTCGACGTCGAATTTTCTCCAGCTTCTTATTACAATTTCAGCAAAGCAGAATTTCTTCAAACTCGTTGCTACACATTTCAGACGCTCAGTCTTGCTCAACCTCGAAGCCACATTCTCACCACTGTATTCCTGATACACCACGGCGGACTACGCCCAGGAATTTACTGTATGTATTCGTTTTACCTTCATTCATGAGTTCCTCTCTTAAATATTTGTGTGCTACAGGCAAGTTCAGTTTTTCATTACTTATTACGTTTAAACAGTTATTTTATCAGTAAAGATTTGTGGAACATTCAGTTCATCGTACCTTACGCATTATCACTTTCAAGTGTAGTTCACAAAACCATTTACTCACTTAAGTACAGTCACGACAGGTTACTTACATAAGGTTGAGTCTTTGTTCAACTGCAACCTATTTCACGTGCTTTATTAATTTCAATTCTGTAGTTATGATAATTAACTCTACAATTTAATCTTGTATCTTGTTAATCGCCGAGATTAATCCATTCCTATTCATGAACTGTGTTCATAATCCTGCTCTAAAATTAACCCAAAACAATTTGTTCCTGATGTGCAATTATGTTTTAGGACTTTGTAATTTATATTTTTCAAGAAAGCTTACTAGCAAGGGAACTCTATTTATATGTTTATTAATTTCAATTGGATTATTGTAATTAAATCCTTTTGTACTATAATGTTATTGTGGCCTTTTCCTACGTTAAACTAGAATTACATTTTTATATTATTTAATGCTAAGTTTGTTGTTCATAAATCAGGAAAGGCCAGTGCCAATTAAGATTTACTGTAATTTATTTTTCTAAAGTTAATGACATTTGTTCATTCCTAATTTTCAATATTACTGCATTTGTCAGCAATGCAATAGTTTTTCAGAGATACTATGTTTATTGATGTTATGTTTTTCTAAATTTATAATTAAAATTAAGGTGTTTCATGTTCTCTTGTTTGCAGGCTTTGTTAAAAATGTATATTGTCAAAGTGTGTATTTAAAAGTGTATATTCACGTATTTTTTCATTTAACATCATTGTTCAGATGCTGATTTCAGTTGATATTCTTATGCATCATTAAATTATGTTATTTTCATAATTTCTTTAGTTTTTAAGGTTATGATTTAACATAAGTTAAGTTGTTTTTCTTTCTCATTAAAGTCCAATTTCTTTTGGCAAATACGAGCTGTGTTTTTTGTTAACTTTACCAACAACGCGTTTACAATTGTAATCAGATGTCGTAACATCCTTACATGACGATAGGGAAAATAACCACACCGATGTGACTATATCAACATCCATCTTGAAACTGTACCTATTTACTAGTTGCATTTCCACACCACCCTGGAGGTAGCAACCCCGGCGCGTTGACATTTTTTTTACATGGGTGAAATCTTTCCCCTTGAGACCTATTTTTTTCTATTTTATAATTTTTTTTTCATCTTTTTTTCTTGCGAATGATTGTATGTGATCCAAACAGCAAGCATAAATAATATTCCCCGCATTAAGCCAAGATGGAAGGCTACAACTACAATTGAGACCCAACCAAAGATGTGGTTCCGTCAACATCTGGCAGCAAACTGAGCTCTACAGCGACAGCCCTCTTCGAGGTACGAAAGACTCTAATATCAGCGGGATGTTTTCCTTGATGGAATTCCTACATTGTGGTAAACTGTGCGTGTTAATCGGTTCGTTGCACCAACATCTTATGCACAAATCGTTGAAGGAATAGTAAAAACCGTTCTTGGCCAATTCTTCTTTGTTGTTTATGTTTGTATATTCAAACGATATCAAACGATCCGCTTCTCTGACCAGATCCAACGACTTTTTATACAATTTCAACCACTCGATGTAGAAACATCCGGTTTTTAACGTACATTTTCCGCTTGGATGTAGTTTATGATACGGACAGGTTACGATTTAATTCGAATTTGGCTTTGGTGCGTCCTCTTGTATCATTCGAACATCGTTATGATATCAACGCAAAAATTCAGATTTCAAAAACCTCTTTGTGTATATGAGAACTGTGAAGAAAGTTTCTTCATAACATCATCGCTGTATACATCGTTACCGTACTCCCAATCTATTTTGTGATAGTTTTTCGAACTCAGCGGCCATCCGCTTGTATTTCGATTTCAATTCAGCGCGCGGGTATGGTGAACGAAAATGTATAATCATGTAGCATCCGCTGTCACTAAAAGCGAGTTCTTTAACTATAAACTCACCTCGGTTGCCGAGGAAACTGTGATATTCGATAACTCATTCCATGACCGTTGCTCAACTGCAAATGCGAGGTCAAAGATAACTTTCTTAGTTTCATTTATTATATCACCGTAGACGTGGTGGGGGTAACCCCCTCCACTTTTTCTTCTACAAATTCATCATTATTATGTACATGTAACGTCGTTATCTTAGGTAATGAGATATTGGTATTAGTAGCGTTTACTATTGGTAACACTGCTGTCATCGCTGAAGGTAATGATGATGATGATGATGATGTAATATTCACTACAGTTTTGTCAATATCATCATTTAACGTCACGTTAGGTAATGCGAAACTCGTATTAGCGACGATAACAATTGCTTTTTCTGAAGGTAACAATGCTATGATATTGCTATCTTTTTTTTATTACACTTTGCTTAATTGGAAACAATAATCTGTATATTTTATTAAAATATAATAAAGTAAAAACAAAAAATACATTTCTGATAAAATTGTAAAAATTATGAAATCCTAAAAAACTCTCATTTAAAGTATAAAATTAACATTTGTAAAAAGCAATTAAAATTCAATCTTTGATTAAAAATTACAGCAGACCAAAAATTATAACGTAGATAAAAAAAATAATTTAAGAATAAAATTTATATAATATTTGAAAATAAAAATTGAATAATACTGGTAAACATATAAATTAATTAAAATGTATAAGATTATGTATATAATACTTGTATTTGTTGTTTTACACATGTTAAAATAATTTACTTTTAATTGTATCATTGTCATTTCAGTTACTTTTAATGGAAATATTAATTAGATTTCCTTTTAATGTATTAAATGTATTTCCTTTTAATGTTTTAAATGTATTAACAAACATAATAAAAAAGCAACAATTTCAAGCCTTGTATTATTGTACTGTTTCTAATATATATTAGTTATTAGCAAAAATTTACATTACATTAAGTTTAGAACATTAACAATGATATTGAAGAAGTAAAAATATTTTGGTAATTGTTGTAGAATGTGGTTAAACATGAAAAAGAATTCACTAACAGGAAGGTGGTAAGAATCTGCCTACAGAATGATGTGTACTGAGATAGATACGTCAATCATCCACAAAAGAGAGGAGGTGCCAAAGGTATTAGACGACCTTGTGAGAAAGATCGAGAAGCTGGAACATGACCTAAGGAAGCAGACTGATAAGAACGTCAAACGCTCAAAAAAGGAGATAGAGGTGGAACCATGTCGGTCAAAGACTTGAGGAATCTGATGGATGCATCGATTGTAACTGCTCCCGTGAAGATGACAGCGGAGATTGCTACTCAGACACAATTAATACAGAATGTCTGATTACTGATGGATTAAATAATGGTGTCCCTTTTTAAGTGTATGGCGGACTTCATTAAACAAAGATGTCCTAGGGATGCTTTTAAACACAATAGGACAGGAATGCCTGATAGAGGCGAAGGTGTTATCAATACAGTGGGAGTGGTTGATATGAAAGAGGTTATGGAGAAATGTCTAATCGACAGTCTTGCTACCAGGCACCCTCAAGTGGCGTGGCTACTGGGAGGATCCAATATGAAGGCAGGCAATGTTGTATCGGCAAAGCTGGAAGCAAGCTTAATTGGTGAGGAAGTGGAAAGGGCTACGATGGCGAACACCTTTCATATAGCGTAGGTTGATTCGGGAGATGGCACAGATTTACCCCAATCACTTGTAGATATGTTTGCACGAATAAGGAGCAAACATGGCGAGAACCTGAGACCAACCCAGATTGAGATATACAGTCAGAGTGCAGCTATGTACATACGTAAAATCTTAGAATGCAAGGGGAGAATGACTGGTCGCAGGTTTCATCTGGTTGGACCACAGGGCAGACTCCCCTTGGGCTGGAATGAGAACCTAAAAGAGCTGAAACACATGACAGAAACACTATTGCTAAAAACATTATCTACTTATGCCGACCTAATGAAAACTGTAAGGTCTGAGAGGTGCCTGGCTCTGAGGAGATTTTATACATACGAAAGTCCGGCCCTGGAATGGAAATTAAGGTGGAGGAGGATCAGGTCAAGGCCGGTGAGTTTAAGCAGATCCTGACATTAACGCTGAAGAAGGGCACAGTGCAGACTAGATCTAGGATGGTGGTCTCCCAGGTGCGTGACCTGGAGTCTGACATCAGTAAGCAGGATGTTCCACGAGGACTTAGTGAGGCGGCTGAACAGGATCTACCTGTTCAGCCGCCTCTGCTACATGCAGACTGCTGGCCTCAGTGGCTAAACCAGTTATTTCTGGGGGGAGAGTGAGATTTGGCCTCGTGTCGTACAGGGTTGATCTCATCAACCTCCACCAGCGATACTTAAAATGTTTCGAGTCTGGACATATGGCTAGAGCATGCAAAGGTGTAGACAGAACAACAGCCTGTTTTAATTGCGGGAACGAGGGCCACCGTGCTGCAGACTGCAAGCATGTGCCCAAATGTATGAAGCGTCTGAGATCCATATCCGGGACATGTAATGGAGAATATAAATCTGTAGCTAGTAAATGAAGCGATTACTGCTGAGGATAAAGCTAAATGTCTGGTTGTCAAGTTAACTGCTAGACAAGTGGCGACGCGCACATATTTGGACTTTGCTGCTAGGGCAGTATATATGGACTTGTATAAGGTCAAGAAAAGGAAGTTAGCATGCATGATTATCATGCATGCATGATTTCAAAAGACGCTGTTGGAGGAAATTACAAATGACGGCCCGACAGCCCATAATCCTTCCAAGCAATCCTCCTAAGCTTGTGCATCACAGAGATGGTGTCCGCCGCTACTTGCCTGTGGTTGCTAAACAGCAGCTATTCATCAAACAAAATACCTAGGTACTTATGAACTCTAACTCGGCTGATTACACAGCTTTTATACCTAATATGGGGGTTTCGACTATACGATAATTTATCTGCACCCTAGAGAAGAATAAACTTCGTGTTGGGTACAGAAATCTTTAAATTTTTAAATGTCCATCCAGCCTTTCGTGGTTGACAAGGCTACTTGCGCTCGATCTTCCAGCTGCAGTCGTGAATTACCACGAACTAGTCATCGGCGAAAGCCTGGACTATGATCCCTTCTGGGAATGTCAATCCCAGAAACCATCAAACACCAGGTTCCACAGCAGCGTACCGGGAACGGAACCCTGCGGGCTTCCCCTGGTGACATATTTTTTCACGCTAAGTGCGCATCTTTAAACAGAGCCGTACGATTAGATAAATAGTCACGTACTACGGCCTGCAAGGGTAAGCAAACATTGCGGCGTTCCAACTCAGAGAGGACAGAACTTCAACACAAGGAAGGATATGCTGCCTCTATGTCAATAAAAACTTCCAAATCCTACTTACAGTTGCCGCTTTCCACCTCGGCAAGAACATTTAAGATGCAGTCCTCGGTGCCATCCCCTTTCATGAAACCGTGTTGGCCTCGATTTTGAAAATCGTTCACATCGATATTTTTCCCGAGCCGCTACACAATCAGCCTTTCAAGAAACTTGCCGATTACCGACAAGAGGCGATAATTGTTTACCTCACTCAGATTTCCTGATTTTAAGAGCAACTTCACCAAAGTCACTTTCCAACAAGTCGGGAAGCACTCCCCAGATAAGGCACCCCGTGAACAGCCTGCCATGCTGCTTTCTTATGATAGGTAACATATGTTAGAATATATCCGGGTCAAGTTGGTCAATCCCCGGTGCCTTTTTCAGTGCCATTCGAGAAACCACTCGGTCTATATCTACGGAATCCATAGCCCGTGCGGCAGAGAAGGGTGTAGCCTCTGTCCTAACGCCGACCTCTGCTTCACCAACCGGAGCATCTGGAAACATATTATCCAGGAACGCCTGGTAAGTCGCCACAGATGTTAGAATATGGTCACAACCAATAACCCGCATCGAACACTGGACAGTACGTTCAATGATTGGGTTGTTATTGAAGAACGTGCAATGAATGGGGTTTATTATTGAAGGGGGTGTTCGATATACAGGAAAATTTACTTAAGTAAAACTGTTAAGCTTATAACCTGTACATGAATATTACTTTTTAAATGTATTCCCCGCCTCTAAAAAGTATGTATTCTGTTTTTACTTCCATGTACGAAGTAAAAGAAGAATTTTAATTGGAAAAAATTTCGGTTTTCAGATTTCAACGGAAATATCCATTCTGACCGACTTTAACTAGTTTCGGCATGATGTGTACACATGTACCTCGCATAGCTCAAAGACGATTAGCCGTGGAACGTTGAAATTTTGTATTTAGGACTGTTGTAACATCTAGTTGTGCAACTCCCCTTTTGATTGCAATCGACCAATCGGACCAAAACTGTGTATACCGAGGGTTTTAATTTTGAAACAATTGGATTTTAGACTTTTTCTTAACTGTATTAATAAGCCCTCGTTGAAAACTTTTCAACGATATTTCATAAATTATATTTATTTTCATTAGTTCCAGAGTTATAACCAAATAAAATTTTAATTAATGAAATATTTGGATCTTGCAAGAGGAAGGCACATCGGCTTTATCACATCCGACTTCATACACATATATTTTTTTAACTTTTTATTTTAATTTAAATATATTTGTTTTTTAATAATTATTAACATCTGATTGAAAAAAATAATAATAAATAATAATTCAATAACGACAATAAAAAAAAAAAATATGAAAAAAATCAGAAGTTATTAGTGAAATAAAATTTTACGTACATTTCATTTAATTCAAAAAGAGGTTAATAATTATTAATAAATCAATATATTTAAATTAAAAAAAAAATTAAATAAATATACGTATATGAAGTCGGATTCAAACCGAGTGTGCATGGTGACGGATCCGACACGTTCTTACTTACACCACATGTCTACTTGAGCGACGTGAAACAAAATTAATAAATTAACTAATATAAAATGCTAAGGAAATCTTCAGGGCCATTTTTCTTGAGTGTAATTGTATATTATATGTTAGTATTTTGTGATGAAGACACGTAAACAGTGTACTATTCACACGCATTATGGTTCAAATCGGTCTCCCTAAGTTCGTGCCTTCCCCTTGTTAGCTGCAGTAATATGGATCTTAGGTGTCTTATACTGATTACATAGATATAAGACTTACATTTATTTAAACAGTAATAAAGGGACTTTTATTCCATCCTAATATTCGTAAATAGTAAATAATAAAGGTAAAGAAATTAAAGAAATTAAGGTAAAGGTAAAGGTCAGGTGTATGCATGAGTGATCTTTAGAAAGTCTGATCAGTAAAAAAAAAAAAATAATAGGACATTTTTCATAAACCTTTGAAATGTACTCCAGCTAATCAGCCAACTGAATCAATCAGTTCAACACTCTTGGATATTTGATTCTGTACATTATTTTATTTATAAGTTTGCATCTTTTTTACACTGAAGATAGGATCTTTTTTACACTTTTATACACTGAATCATCCTAATTGAATGACATGTAATCACCAGATATATCAGGAACATCAAAATAAAAGACCTTATACAGATTCTCTTTATAATTTCATCTGGATTAGGATGTCAAATTAAAATAAATATTATAAAAAAAAATAATCAATTCTTTCAAGAAATGTTAATATTTACGTTTTTTTTAAACTAGTGCCTTCTTCAAAACAAACATTATAGTACATTTAAGAACTTATTCAGTGTTGTATCTTATTGTAATATTGTTTTATCTTTAAAAGCCTCAGTCTAAATGGAAAGATTTTCATTTAAAAACATTCATTACAATATTTGAACATTAAAAAATCTTTTTTGAAATTGACTGCCTTTACTTAATCATTTTAAATATAGTTTAAAACAAATATTTTGTAGACACTTAATGCTTACTTTAACTTAAACCAATTAATTATCAACAGGGCATGTGATCTCATTCATTTATGTTCCATTTACTCCTGTTGGGTTATACAACTGCATGATCAATAAAAAGAGAATTGTTCTGGTCATTTCTTGATGGAATGTTAAAAACCCAGAATCATATAAAAAAAGAAGTAAGAAAAAATTATAAGACTAAACTTCTTTAACTTTAAAAGAGACTTTTAGAAAAGAAGGAATAAAAGCCAAAGCAAAAAAATTGAAGTAATTATCATCTTAAAGAAACATTTACAATAAACCATCCTTATCCCAAAAAGCAAAATTAAGACATTAAAAATCCAGTAGTATTGGCAGAAGTCTTATACTGAAGGCATACAGAATTTCTTAGGAAAAATGTAGTATGTTGTAAAAAATTATTTTAAGAAAGTTCAAAATAAGTTAATTTGAAGATATTGGAAAGATTAGGATATATATTAGCTGGAAACCTTCCTTTAAATGTTACACTCAACAATTCCGTTTCTTCTTTTTTCATTCATAATGACAATAAACTTCTTTCATCACAGATAGAAAAATTCTGGGAGGTAGGAGAACCTATTTTAGTCAAACAAACCTCTCATGATAACTCAAAATGTGAAAGGAATTTCATAGAAAATACAATTAGAAATAAGGATGGTAGATTTATAGTCACGTTACCTCGTAAATCAGATAACATCAAACTTGGTGATTCTCTTAATAACGCCAAAAATAGATTTGTCTTTAGAACTTAAGTTTATTCAAGACCACAGTTTTAAGAAGGAATACTCTAATTTTATTAATGAATATATAGACCTAGGTCATATGTCTGAACTTAATTCAAAGGATTTATTGATATCTGACTCAGAAGTTTTTTATCTACCTCATCACGCTGTTTTCAAGGAAACAAGCTTAACAACCAAACTAAGAGTTGTGTTTGACGGCTCAGCCAAATCCAGCAATGATCTATCTTTAAATGATACACTAATGATAGGACCTACAGTTCAACAAGACTTATTTTCAATAATTTTAAAATTTAGAGTCCATAATTATGTTATCACATCTGATATCACAAAAATGTACAGACAGATTCTAGTTACTCAAAAGGATAGTAATTTGCAAAGAATTCTGTGGCGTGAAAACCCTGAACAAGACTTAAAGCATTATGCCTTAAGAACAGTAACTTATGGTACAATTAGTGTCTCATTTTTGGCTACTCGTTGTTTAGTTCAAATTGCCAATGATAATAACGATTAATTTCCTAATGCTTGCAGAGCCATATTAAATGATTTTTATGTTGACATTATTACAGAAGCTGATAGTGTACATGAAATTAAGCAATTAAAAACTGATGTATGTAACTTATTAAAACAGTATGGCTTTCCCCTTCATAAGTGTTTCTTCAACTGTCAAAATATTATTTTCTCAACTGATGACACTACTATACTATTAAACACACCTATATCATTAATAAAAATGAAAACATACGTACTTTAGGTATATTATGGAATAATTACTTAGATAATTTAACCTATAAAGTCAATCAAGGGGAAGTTAAAATATTCACTAAGACATATTTTATCAATTATTTCTGGTATCTATGACCCATTAGGTCTCATTAGACCCATTATAATTTTATGCAAACATTTTATACAAAGCCTTTGGCAAATCAAGTGCAATTGGGATGATACTTTACCCGATAATTTACTATCGCAGTGGCAAATTTTATACAATCAATTAAGTTAAACATTGATAGTAGCATCAAATCCTTTCAACTCCATGGATTTGCAGATGCATCTCATAACGGTTTCGGATGTTGTATATATGTTAGAATTACTTACTGTAATGATAAGGTTTCATGTAATTTATTGTGTTCCAAATCACGAGTTGCCCCTTTAAAACAAATGACTCTTCCAAGACTTGAACTCTGTGCTTGTTTGCTGCTATCACGTTTACTCAATCAAGTTACATTAGCTTTAAATGAAAAAGTCAATGAAATTCATTTATATTCTGATTCCATGATTGCACTCCATTGGATTCATGGTCAATCCACCCACCAATTGGAAGGTGTTTGTAGCCAATCGAGTTTCAGAAATTCAACAGTTGACTTCTAATGCGAAGTGGCATCATATTGAATCACCTTCGAATCCTGCCAATATACTCTCTCGGGGATGTCTTCTAGAAAAATTAATTAATTTTGTTTTATGGTGGCATGGTCCAAGTTGTTTTTTACAATATTCTTCCTGTTGGCCACCTAATCATCACTTTAATTCTACTAAAAAAATTCTGATCCTCAATGCCTTGTTGAAAAACTGTCAAACTGTTAAAATATCTCTTTTGACCTCTAATATTACTGATTGTACTGAGAAATACTCATCGCTGTCTAAACTAATTCGTGTTTTTACTTATTGTTTTAGATTCATTCAAAATATTAAGCATAAGTCTACTAACGATAGAAAATTTGATGTATTGTCTTCAAATGAATTAGAATTCACTCTTGAATTTTTCATTCATCAATCTCAGTTAGCATATTTTAAATCTGAAATTAATGATCTTCAAAACCAACGTTCCATTTCGAAACAATGTAAACTCAGTTCGCTTTACATGCCGGACTGCAATTAACTATATATAACTGAATAAATTAAGTTCTCTTCATCAAAGATTTTGGATTCTGAATGCAAAAATAGTTATTTGTTCTATAGTAAGGAAATGCCTAAAATGTTTTCGTTTTAATGCTGATAATTAATCTCAGCAACTTGGTCAATGACCCTCTTCTAGAATTATTCCTTCGCAAGCCTTTTCTAGTTGCGCTATTGACTATGGTGGCCCTATTATTATTCGCCATGGTGGGCAGAAATCTAAAATTCTTTCAAAGGCCTATATTGCGCTTTTTATTTGCTTAGTTACTAAGGCTATTCATTTAGAACTTCTTTCAGATTTAACAACTGAATCCTTCATAGCTGCCTTAAGACGATTTATTGCTCGTAGAGGTATTTGTAATCAAATGTATTCAGATAACGCTACTAACCTTCGTAGTGCTAGGAACACTCGATTGTTTCAATTTTTTGAATCAAGGACTTCAATTCGGCACGAATATGCAAAATATTCAATATTCGATAATTAAAATCTTAATGGTTTTTATTCAATGTTTTTTTTTTATATGTATTCATTTTATTACTTATGTATATCTCATTAACTGTTATACGATATTACCTAATATTGTATTATTTGTCAAGGTTATATTATGTTCAAATTGTATCATATTTATATTACATTATACTATGAATTTTCTTATAACTTAATTATTTATGTTTATATTCAAAATCTGCCGATTTTGGCGGGCAGTTATGTTAAGTTTTAATATCATGTTTTCTTCTTATTTAAAATATTGTAATGGCAGCCTTGATTGTTGTAATTCTTTTTCTCAACGCTAAAGTTCAGCTGATTCGATTCTAGACTCAGTACACAAGATGATATGTAGTCGGACGGTAACATACAATGCATTAAGCAATTCAATAAATTAATGCATTAAGCATTAATTTACATTAATTCTATTTAATATACTTCAAATACTCAAAATATTATATGTATTATTAATATTCAATGTGTTATTACTAAACTGAAATCAAATTACAACAAACAAGACTATCAGATATATCTAATCAAAAATGTATTCTACAAATGAATAAATACTACGTAAACTCAATATGGATTCGTCTACTTATTCAAACTTCAACTAATTCAAAAGATATTATTAAATACATAATCGTTGATTGATTGAAGAATTTCCTACCAATTTTTATAGAATCGATTAAACGTTCTGAGGAAACTCCATTTACCGTTTCACCTACCAGCTGTTTGAAAATTTATTAATAGTATCCATAATTTAATGATATAATTCATCCAAAATCAGGCCCGATTATTCTTTTAAAATGAACAAACTTGCTAATGAATCTAAAAATGTTAGGATTGAAGATATTTATTATAAAGAAATCCATATACAAAAGGTTTTGTTTAGTTTCTTTTTATTTTCTTACTACTTTCCCGCTGAATATAACTATAGTAGCTACGAGGATATTAAAACGGAAAGTAGCAATTTTCTAGTGAAGGGATTTATAGAGGGTAAAACTTTTAAGAGGCACTTAAAGGTTTGAATTAAGGAAGGATGAACATTTGGAGAAAACAGGAAAAAGAGAGGATATGAATGTCTGGTAAGAAATTTATGAAAATCAATAACGGTCTTCACAGTAACAATATCCCAGCCAATACCGGTGTACGAGAGGTAACCTGATTGAGGGTGTCGCTATTCAACATAGGACAAGTTAAATATGGATTACAACATCAAATATGAAAATGAGTATGTATATAAAACAAGTAAAACCATTACAGAACATTTTTTTTTTCATTTTTAAAAAAATATATTTTAATTTTTTTCAATTTAATTTAGGTTATGTAAATTCGGCGTTCAAAAATATGAATCATTTAAACTGATTGTTTTTTAAATTAAAATTTTTTTAATTATACGTGTTTACGAATGTGCAACACATTACTACAAAGAATAGTTATTTATTTGTAAAAGAAATAATAATTAAAATATTCACCTATATCAAACCACGCAACAAAATTCTTATCTGACTCAGCATAATATTTCAAGTTACGAGAAAGAAATTTATTTTGTTTCTCTCATTCTTCGTAATAACTTACTGTTAAAAGATCTTTTATTTTTTTTCATTTTTGGTTTGGAGGAGGGAAACTGTGCTGCCAGGCGCCCAGCGGCCCGTACCGCTGGGTGTATGGGGTTTCCCGCGTAAGGCGAGGACCCTCAAAAACGTTACCACTCACACCGGGTGGTAGCGGAACCACCTAGTGAAGTATTCCGGTTCGGGTATTCCGGATGTGATCCTTCCGCAAGTACTTCCGGCATCCCCCCGGGGGGACCCCACTTCGGAAATATACACTACCCTATTCTCTTCCTTCTTCTTGTAATTTCATGGAAAGAACTCTTTTGAGTTTTAAACATCTGAGAAAAGTATGTTCCACGTTGTCCTCGTCGTCACAGTAGTGACATAGTTTTGAGCCACGCCTGCCATTGGCATGGAGATAGAACTCTAACAATCCATGACCCGTAAGCCATTAGACCGCCCAAAAGTCCACCTTTCCATGTTTCATCTCCATCCAGGTCTTGATCCGCGGAATCAACCTGAACGTTCGGACAATCTCTTTTCCCATTTCTAGATCAATTCTCTCCTGGAAACCGCCGCGTTTCTACCCTCATATCTTTCTAGACTTTCAGCCACCAGCAGTTCTACAGGAGATATTCCGGTTATCACCAGCACCGGCTCCAGCAACACTATTTTGTACGCCTGTGCCACACTGAGATTTTATACATACGAAAGTCCGGCCCTGGAATGGAAATTAAGGTGGAGGAGGATCAGGTCAAGGCCGGTGAGTTTAAGCAGATCCTGACATTAACGCTGAAGAAGGGCACAGTGCAGACTAGATCTAGAATGGTGGTCCTCCAGGTGCGTGACCTGGAGTCTGACATCAATAAGCAGGATGTTCTACGAGGACTTAATGAGGCAGCTGGACAGGATCTACCTGACAGCGTACAAATTTGTTTGAGGGGGTTGTGGAGAGACTAAGGTGCTACATGCAGACTGCTGGCCTCAGTGGCTACACCAGTTATTTCTGGAGGGAGAGTGAGATTTGGCCTCGTGTCGTACAGAGTTGATCTCATCAACCTCCACCAGAGAAGCTTCAAATGTTTCGAGTCTGGACATATGGCTAGAGCATGCAAAGGTGTAGACAGAACAACAGCCTGTTTTAATTGTGGGAACAAGGGCCACCGTGCTGCAGACTGCAAGCATGTGTCCAAATGTATGAAGCGTCTGAGATCCTGACCCGGGACATGTTATGGAGAATATAAATCTGTAGCTTGTAAATGAAGTGATTACTGCTGAGGATAAAGCTAAATGTCTGGTTGTCAAGTTATAACGGGTATGCAATAAGACGCTTCCCTGTAAGTACAGCAGAAGGGGCTATCCACCAGTTTACTGTTGGACAGCGGATAGTTCATGAAAAAGGAAGGTGTGTATAACTGCTAGACAAGTGGCGATGCGCACATATTTGGACTTTGCTAGGCCAGTATATATGGACTTTTATAAGGTCAAGAAAAGGGAGTTAGCATGCATGATTAGTGATTCCAAAAGACGCTGTTGGAGGAAATTAATTGACGAGATTGAAATAGATCCCTGGGGAAGACTGTACAGCCTGCTAGTCAGGAACCATCTCAAATCCAGGGCCTTGGTTACTTGGGACCCTGGTGAGGTTGCTGATATCATTGAGGAAATATTCCCTGTAGGAGAAGCTAATTTGCCGGAGCTGGAGGGAAATGAGTGGTCTGTGGCATTTTTTTGTATGGCAGAATCACTTGCAGTGGTGAAGCATATGCCCATGGATAAGGCGCTGGGCCTGGATCTGGTGCCTAACCAGGTGGTGGCCCAGGCATATCGCGAGACTTTTCTGAGTGTATTTAATACATGTTTACAAGAGGATGTGTTTTCTAAGAGGTGGAGGCAGCTGCACCTTGTCCTGATTCCTAAGCCGAGCAGGGACTTGACACTTCCAGCCTCGTAGAGGCCCTTATCAAATACAGATGCCACTGGTAAGATATTAGAGAGGTTACTCCAACCTTTTGTGTGGTGCAGTGAAGGAGGAGGGAGGACTGCATGACATGCAGTCCTCCAGTTGTGATGCAAACCCGCAATTAAGTATTTAGGCATATGGGCACTCATGTCCTTGAGGCATGCAGTCAAGCAGATAAGGTAGTCCATCTCTTTGCAGGCATCCTGCAAAACTGTCGGGGGCCTTGGCCGCAGAGGAGAAGGCTCTTGACTGAGATTGCCTATGCTGCGATTCTTTACAGGGCGGATAGGCGTCTGCTATGAAATATCATAAGTATAGAACGATTCTTGAGTTGCTATGTAGGAGATGCAGTCTGCAGATGGTATTTGCTTATAGAACTACATCCAGGAGAAGCACTCGAGGTCAGCACAGGTTTTGGCCGATGACTCTTGTGGTTGCATTACGGGCCAGAATGCCTGAGTCTGGTGGCTTGACCTCTGCAGATAAGAAGATGGGGAAGGCAGCAATTCAGGAGGACCCTGAGGACATGGCAAGAGAGGTGGGAACAGGGGACAAAGGGCAGGTGGACCCACAGGATAATTTGTAACATTAGCATATGAACTGTGAGACCCCAAACTCACTTATGGATTCCAGGCTAACCAAAGAAGAGCTCTGGCTTGCTGTGGTTAATATTGCTTAGTCCATACGGAGAAGCTGGATGGAGGAAGAAGCAAATAAGCATACAGGTGCCTGAGAGCTCTGGTGGGGAGGGCAGGACTGCAGGTGAGTGTCCAGGGAGCTCCTGAATCTGTGGGGGTCGCCTGGATGTGGTGAACCTGTGGTCACTCTGATGTCCAGTGCAGGAAGGTAAGCTCCCCCTTTCTGAAGTAATGCCACACAGCAGTTTCTAGAAAGGAGAAGGACTATCAGATATGGAAGTTTAGTTGGTAGGGCGCAAGCACATATACACACTCAAGAACATCTTGTGGAACCTGTTAGCGAGTCCTAACACTTTGTACGTAAATGGTATTCCTCCCCTTTATTTTAAAAAGAAAGAAAAAAGCCACAGACTGTAGTAAACAAAATGGAGGTGTAATTTGTAGTGATGAACACACCTTAATTTCAGTAGGGTTGGCATGCCAATACATGCAGTATGTTTAGTTTAGTGAAGAGGGCAATATGAAATTACCTTATTCCTCACTATACTTAGTAAATTTTATGCGTTGGTAATTGCTTTCTCAGTTTACGGGAGTAACTTGTATATCTTGAAAGGTTATCCACAAGCCATTCAGTTAGGATAACTATAAGATAATATTAGTTTGATGATAAGATGTTTCTCACCTTTTTAATATGTGTGCATGAACATACTATTAAAAAAAAGCAAACTGTTGTTAATTAACTTTTAAAGGGGTTTGGAAGAAAAAAGATTAAAG